>NC_133754.1:68890000-69145091 GCF_036562045.2 Rhinolophus sinicus
TCTTAAGATTTTTTATTTCAATTTACTATTACACAGTAAAATGGCACACTCTATGTATGGTACTGTCAGGTGCCTCCTATTTTTTGTGAAACACACAACTCTCAATATCCCTAGCTTGAGCCATTAGGTAGCTCTACCCAGTGCCAAGAAATAAAAACCAGTGATGGCTCCTTTCGTAGAAATAGTAACAGTGACAGGAACCAAGCAGTCATTGGTAAAATAAACACTGTGTTCTCTCTCAAGTCAAGGTTCACATATAAAAATAAAACCGTTTTTAGTGACCTCCAACAAATAATAATCTTAGGCTGCCTGTTTAAAAATTTGGTGACTTCTTAAAAAATTTTTAGTGAGTTCTTATACAGAAAGGAAATTTGAGGCCCTTTTAATACCCTGTTCTTTTCACAACTTCCTGTACAGTACAGAATAATGTTGGGTAGAGTCACAGAAATAGTGCAAATGATTACTAAAAAATGTTGTATATTGAAGCTTCAAGGATCAAAGTCTTGGATCAGATTCTTCTTTGGAACAGGAGTCATACTGTAACTTTGAATACTTTTTTTTCCCCCTTTGCCAAACAGTAGTAATATTAATTTAATATTAGAGAAATAACTTAGTTTCATTGAAAATGAAATACTTAAAGAAAAAAAACAACCCTCACTGGGAAATAATGAAATAGCTGAAGAAAGAAACCCTTTACATATGCAGGAATAAATGATATGCAAGTGTGAATGACAGCCTGTCAAGCCCTGATTCTTTCTAACATTTTCCAGATGGTCATCACTTAATCTTCCTCAAATGAACCTTTAACATATCTATGGTCTTGCATCATTGGTCTTTCAGTTTTTCCTACAATTGTATTACAATTCCTTCATTTTCTTAATTCACACAAATTCAATCTGACCATGAGACCTCTTCAATGAGGCTTTATGTTTCTAATCCTGTCCTTGCAACTGTCTAACAATTTTGACATGCAGGAAGATAGAAAGTATTTTTGCCTGCTGATAAGACTGTCTTTGATTTCCTAGATTATGTGGTAGCCTGTTTATAGAATAAACAAAGATAACCCACGGCACCTATGCTCAGGAAAACGCGCTGTTGATGGGGAGAGAAAGACAACGAATAACTAAGAAATAGTCAGCGGATATAAGGTTCCTTTCTAAGGGGCATCCATTACTTAAATGACTTATACCCACAGTGTTTTCGTTCTCAAATGTTTTCAAGATTAAAGAATCTGGAATGGTTACAGTTAGTCTTAGGTCTGGGTTTCATTAATCAAACTTGTAACCCAATACCCACTTGACTTCATTTGGGCTTTAATGGTTGAGTGGTGTTTATAACCAAGTTTACTAGGCATGGCAGCCTATGGGAGTGTGGGAGGGGCTTACTTCACAAACTCTAGATTTGAGTTAAACAAAAAAGACCCAGGAGGCCAGTGTTATAAAGGTCAACATTATCTCTTTCTGTTTGTAGTACCCAGCTAATCGCCTTTCAATTTTGAAGCCCTGAAGTTATTCCCTGGGGTTTCTGTGGGATTCATTTGTCCCCTAGGACCTCCAAAGCATGTTGCTGACGGGACCTTACCTACTTAGAGACAGACACTACTGACATGAAATAACAGTTCCAGCTAGACAAGCCGGGGGCTCACTCCGGGTCAGGTACCATGCCTGTGCTTCATACATATTATTTCATTTGGGACCTCGCAACAACCCTAAGGTACAGGGATTACTATTAAGCTACAGTTTATAGATGAGGAAATGGGGGCTTAAGAGGACACAGCTCTTGTCCAAGGCCACATGACTACTACACATGGTGACTGTCACTCAAAAAGTACCTTCTTCATTCTTTTCTAATATAAAGGTTAATCATGATAATATATGGGAACAGGTAATACCCTGATTACGGTTCCTCAAATGAGCAGCAGAACACTGGTGTCATACACCGTCTGTCCAGAAGCAGCGGTTGTTCCACCCCCGAGGGCCCACAGGGCTCTCTGCTGCATAGGAATGTGTCAGTCTTATCTGCTGCCTTAACTTGCACCTTGCTCTGAAGGGGGAGGGAGCTCAAGGGTGGGTCATCAAAGGTTCAAGAGCTTTGCTGCCTGGAGCTGCAAGCACCCGATAAAAGCATAGCAGGTGGGCATCTGCGCCTCTCTTCAGAATGAAAACAGGGAAAAATACAAGAGAAATGTGAGAAAAGAAAAAGAAACAATTTCTCAAGACCTGACAAATAAAAATTGTGCCAATTCTTAAAGGTATTTTTCTTAGAATTAGTGCAGCTGCTTAAAACAATGACTTGCTTGGGGGCTGCCGGTTAGCTCAGTTGGTTAGAGAGTGGTGCCAATAGCACCAAGGTTGCCGGTTCGATCCCCACATGAGCCACTGCGAACTGCACCCTCCTTAAAAAAATAAAATAAAATAAAATAGTGTATTTAGAAAAAAAATGACTTGCTTGCCTTTTAATAGAACAGAACTAGTAACTAAGTTAAAATCTACTATATGGCAGGCTGCTTTATGTAGCTTAGGCCCTTCAAGGGTTGTTTTATAAGAAAGTGCAGACTGAAGATGATAGTATGGATATCTATTTATCATTATACGATTATCACCTTACTTATGTAATTTTTTGGTGTGTGTATAAACAATTAGTGTAAGTCCAAAGGAAAATAGCAACATGGAATATTTTTCAGAGGTGATAGACAAAACGTTTCACAACAGCTATTCTAATAGTAGGTCAGTTTGCATTATTGTCTGCATATGCTTCAAGACAAACAAATCACTCCTCCAGTGTAATACAAAATGGACTTGGCTTTATCATCGGGACTGGATTATACAGCAAAGCTTGCAAGACTGGGACAAAAGCCAATCTCTCCAAGGAAACGAATACATAAACCCCTTACCCAGTGTGAGTGTAAGAATGTCCACTAGCAATCAAAATGCAAAAAACTGAGTAGATCCATAATTATAACTTTCAGTCGTTACCGTACTTTAAGAGAGTATCATCATCATTCTCAAGAAAACATTAAGTCTACAAGTCGTCTGCCCTAAATAGACTATTTTAAGAGATCAGCTCCTACCAGATTTTTGACCAAAGGAGCTCTAAGATCTGCAAATATTATAAGTATACAGATATTTATAATAAATCTTCATGCAGAACACTAGAGTGTACATAGGAGCACTTGTAACATCTGTGTGTGTGTCTGTGTATTGGATGGGAGGTAATGACAGCAAAGGAAAACCATGTAAGAATTACTTTATTTAAAGTAAATTTTAAAAAAGTTTTATTTAAAGTAAAAATATGAAATTAAAATTTTAATTATTTTATTAAAGCAAAACTTCAACTGAGTTTCTGTAATGATACTACCATCTATATTTAAAATCAACTGCTCAAAATATTTCAGACCACATTATAGCTTCATGGTTTGCTGGTCCCTGAATTCCACGGGATGAGAAAGTATGTGGAAGAGGCTAGCAGCACGTGAGATGAGTATCAGACAATCAGTAAAACAAGTACCTCCAACTACTCTGCTGACAGCTCAGAACCTGCAGTGCATTTCAAAGGAAGATGCTTTCACTACACTGCAGATGGCTACCACCTATTTTTCTGGAACATTTGTTTAGGCCTCTCAAAAGGAGTTATTTTCTGTGAAAAGTCTATTTATGTGAACATGTGGACAAGAGCCCTTGGGTTTTCCATTACAAACGAGTTGATGACTGTTAGCGTGAATTCTGAGGATTATTATTATTATTTTTTAAAAGAAAACCCAACCTCAGGCCTTTCTCAGACATACTCAAATCTGGGCGTCAGATCTAAAGCACTTTGACATTCGTTACTGCATTTAATTCTCACACGCAACCTGTGAGATATTATTGTACGCATAAGAGAAAACTGAAGTATCATCAGAATAATTCGCTGCCGAGTCCAAACACAGATCGTTGTTTTTAGGCTTTTCACAAAAGATCTGGGAGTGCAGATCTTTCCCTTTGAAGGGTGGTAGCCTGTTGAATGGTGCGGAGAACCAGTGGAAATCACGAAGTACAGAGGAGGCCCTTCCCCTCAGAGCAGGGAAACTCAATTTCAAATTGATATTTTGAAAAAAAACACACACAAAAAACCCAAGTATTAAGAATTGAATCATGTCCCTTGGTCTGCAATGCTGCAGTGATATTTTTATGACCTAGGAATTCCTAAGCTGTTGCTGCTGTTCAGGAGGCCCACTCACTCAGTGGCTTGTAACATATGAAATGGATCATGTGACGCAATGCGTAAATATTTCCTAGGATACATAGTATGAGTGGCTTCATTTCTATGTGTTATCACCAATGATGAATTGAAAATAAATTAGTTCTGCCGCACAGCTAAGCATTAAAACATTTAAGAAATGTCTGCAGTAGTTTATATTCCAGATGCTGACTTCTTCCCTTCTGGACCGCACTAGTTTTTCATTTTTTTCATTCCAGAGGACATAGCTATGATATTACACACTACAGTGCGGGACTTGGAACTAAGTTTTTTTGGAAAATGTGCACAAACCCTGGACATGTCTAAGCAGTCATTTAATTGGATTTGCAAAGTGACAGGGTTTCTGGGGTTAATAGGGCATTTTTTCTTTCTTAAATCACGAGAACTAGTCTGTTCCATACACCATTCTAAATATCCTACCTATCTTGCCCTAAAACCACTGCTTAAGTTACCTGCTTCCAAAAATACTGCATTACATAAGAAAGGCAAAAAATCGTATTTTCATAGAGCTACCACTGTTTTCTCTGCTTACAAAGGGGGAATAAATACAGAAAGTCACTCTATCTCAATGACGTTTTTCCAAGTTAAAATAAATACTGAAATGAAAAGAAAACTTCTCTTGATTTTATAATCAAATCAGCACGTGAATTTTGTCAGTGTATAATTTTCCAGAATCTAGATTTTATGGCTTATAGGTTTTGAGAAAAATTAGTAAGGATGAATAACATGAAATGAATAAAATGTCACGTAGAATTTGAAAGGATTATCAGTGTCCGATCATTGTCTGCTACATGTTTTATTATGTCCACTTCATTAAAATCTAGCCTGAAGATACAATGAACAAGTTTTATTCACATTTCACATCAATGCTCAGTTACTGCCTGTCCACTGTACGTTAAAGGCTGTGCTGAATTATTTCACAGCCTTATTTAATCCTATTGTTACTATTTTGTACCTGGAAAAGCTGAACAGGTTCAGAGTTGCTTTCCTGGAATTCAAGACATGGTCCTCCTGATTCTAATATGCCATAATCCGCCTGCCCCCAGTTATTCCTTTGAATGTGTTATTCCCATTTACTATAGCAGTAGCTTCAGCTCTGTTAGGATACCTGATTGGGGTTATGCAGTCAATTACATTGCCCTTTAAAAAACCCTGTTCCAACATCCCGAACCATCTGAAGTGAGGTGTTTTAGCAATCATATGGTATTGAGCGTGTAACGGTACTATTTGAGTACCTCCCAGGGCAGTGCTATTTTAATGGCGATACTCAACAACAGGACTTTAGTTATTTTAATGAAAAGGCCTATAATTTATAAAGAACTAAATCACTATACCCATTTTCTAATAAAAAAACCTGACAGAGAACAAAAACAAACAAAAAGCATCTTGGCAATAAGCACCGTGTTCTTAAAAGAAAAAGAAAATGCTTAAAACATTTCTGTTTACCTGCACAAAGCCTCAGTGGCATCTCTGTCCAAAAAGTCATGTTCTCTCTTGACTAAGGAAATATCAATGGGGAACAGGAGATCTGAAAAGACAAATATATAGAAAAATAAAAGTAAATACATTTATTGAGCACCCTAGATTCTTGGGAAACTAGCCCAGTTTAGCACAAAAGGGGGAAAATACTCCAAAGTGATTTTGAATACTGACTGTATGCAGGACAGACACCTCATTCCCTGTTAAGTGCAATGGGAGAATAAAGCAGCTTAAGAGATTCTATATTCTAAAGATATGAAGGATATTAAAGATATTACAAAGAGAATTCTGTATCCTTCAGTGTCCTGAAGGAGCTTAGGATCTAAAGTGGTCTGGAGATTAAGGTAGCTCTCTCTTCTTGTCAAAGATAAGTGGTTCATAACACTCTTCCCACCTTTTTAAAACAAATCAGCAAGCAACAGACCCCTTGCTATAAGTGATAATTTAAGCCAGAATGAACACCAGAAGGATGCTCCCTTTTAATGTGGCTAGGTTTTTGTTTTGTTTTTTCCTTCTTTTTTCCCATGTGTGTCTTTGCTCAGGGAAGAGGTCATGGAGGGATGGCCCATTGGCTCAGTTGGTTAGAGCGCAGTGCTCATAACACCAAGGTCGCTGGCTCTATTCCCACATGGGCCAGTGAGCTGCGCCCTCCGCAACTAGATTGAAAAAAAAAAAAAAAAAAAAAAGAGGTCATGGAAAACTGGGCTAAGGAAAGATCCAGAAAACAATGGCAAGGGGTGATACACGGAGCCTAACCATTTGCATGACATCAAAAGCTAGAGAGAATTCAGGATATGCTATTTTTAAACAAATATTAGCACTTCCCTATGGTTTTTCAGGAATTTATAAAACTCCCCCTAAAACGAAAGACCAGCTGTAAGACAGACTCTTATGAAGAATCCCAAATCCCTTAATTGTAGAAGAGTTCAATACTCAGAATACTGAAGAGTTCTATCGGAATTGAAAAGCAGGAAGGACGACAAAGTCAACTCAAAGGAAGAATTCCTTTCTGTATCTCTTGTTGATAAATGTATCCAAGAAAAGCAGAGAGAAGACCAGCAGCACCACTAGAAATTTACAACAGCTGTGGATAAAAGCACACTATTCCTTTTCAGAGGTCTAGCTATTAGGGTCAATAACGGGCCTTCCTATATATTATAGAATGCTTCTAGAATATCATGAGTAAGAGTCCTGTGAAACTCTGTGGGTCAGGAATAGGCAAAAACAACTCAGCACAGCAGGAAATCAAGATTACTATAACCAAAATAATCCTTTTGGCCTCCAAATGGCACATGCTGCATAGTGGACAAGACCCAGCAGCTAGCAGGAGATGACAGTCATTAGTCATGTTCTAGCTCTTGGGCTGACTGGGGAGTACATGACTGGTCCTTACGTTTTGATTGTTTCTAACTTACAATACTGGTTTTATAGGATGGTATGGGAGTAATTTATTTTACAGATAACACGTAAAAATACTTTTTTTTTTTACAATGTTGAAAACTAACTGAGTGTTAAAGGCCAATCTTTTTTTCTGAAGGCTGGAGTTAGATTAATGATACTATTTCCTGAATGAGAACAGAGGCAGACCAATGAAGTAGCGACAGCCCAAAAATGTATGAAGAAATACATGAAATTCAGTATTGCAGGATTATATCTCTTCATTAAATTACAACGTCTCTTAGGCAAATGATTAGTGGCACCATTATAGTAGAAATAAAAGAGGGGGCATATAGTGAATGTAAACTCTTAGTAAACACAAGCAAGGCAGACTGTGATGCCGTTTATAGGTTGTGGCATTGTATTTCACTTTAAACAGATACCAAAAGCTAAGCATTAAACAATAGAGCTGACATTAAAGAACACGTTTTTAATCCTTCCAGAGTATAACATTAGATCTATAAGTGTGAACTAAAAAGCTAACATGCCTGTGAAGTGCATATGAGGAAGCAACCATGCCATTTTAGCAATTCCCATCTTAGCGTACCAGGGCCTGTATTTTAGGTTACTTTCCTGATCCAAATTAACTTTAAAATTCTGTGGTTTTCTTTTTCTTTTCTTTTCTTTTTCTTTTTTTTTTTAAATTCCAGGGTCGGTAGGGGCTAAAAGCAAGAGGAGTGAAGTAATTAAATCAATAATATTCTATTATTTGCCTATACTTTTTTTTTATTAAGTAGTGGCTTTTAAAAGATGATGGTTTTATAGATATATAGAAGTTCTCAGAGTGCTTCAGGTTAGGATTTAAACTTCCAGCTTGGGTTTAAAGGCAGGAAGTAAAAACTGCCAAGGACCAAAATAAAGCTAAACAGGAAGACAAGGAATGTGTGGGTTGGTGTGCAGAGTGTGTGTACTGCGCATGCTGGATACAGTGGCAGGATGAAGGTGAGAAATTACAGCCCAGAACAATACACCTCAAAAGCAGGCTTATGCTTAAAAAGACCTGTAAACATGAAGGGACCCCGAAATGTAACTTGTGAAAATGCAGTTTGTGTTTTAGGATTTAGGAAGACGTAAGACAGAGACTGGAACTGGGTCTTAGCAAACATACACGTCACAAGAAAGTGCTGCTTGGCAGCAAATCAACACCAAAAATGGACATAATTGAAGGAAATTTAATTTCTAAACAGGAGAACAAAAGGAACAAAAGGACAGCCGTGTCAGTGCCACTGCAAATGCAATTATCTTTCCCCATCTCCAGTAGAGCTGTGAATTGAAAATCCAATAGAATGTTAGTCTCTCTCCCCCAAAAATCCTACTGGAGGACAGAGATATGCTAAATGTTCACATGTCAAAAATTCTCTCTAAAGGAAAGATAAGCAATTTCATCCTAATAAGCATGCAAGTTAATCAAATATCTTTTAAAAAAAAGGAAGAAAAAAAGGAACTGGAGATATTCTCTGAAATGGATGAAGAGTAAAACATTTTGCATAGTCTAACAATAAAATAATTCTGAATCCATCTTCATGGGAAAATCATACTTCAGTTTGGGCTACAATAAGGAAGACCAATATTGTAAATTGGGTAATGAATTAATTTAGCTGAATGAGTTAGGGAGATAAAAATGATCTCAACGGTCTCTGCCCTATTTGCTTTTAGGGAGGACCTCCCACCCAACTCCACATCCCTCTTTGTTTGAAGCAGCCTACTGATCATCGCTAGCACTTCCAAGCTTACACACTATATCCCCTCTCAGTGTGGACTCATGGGATTTTGCTTGTGTGTTAAAGAAGGTTGGTAGTGACCCTTAGCTCCAACTGAGAGCCCTTTGCCATTTTTACAGGAAGTAGTCTGCTTGTTATTCTTCTCGAAGGAGGGAAGAACTAAAGACACATTTTAAAATCACTACTTATTGCAAGAAGAGTTGAACGTTCCTGGTAAAAAATTGAAGTGACATCATTTCAATCTAATCTTTCAGAGATTTTTGTCACAGGGTGCCTATCTCACAGCACCTTAAGTGATGAAAAAATTGTATTTTAAAAATGTCAATCAGCTAAAACTATGTTTGCTTTTTGTGACTTTTGGCAATTACTTAAAGGTCTATTTTGAGGTTTGAACTGCTTTGTTTTTATAAAATATGCAGCATCTACCACAGTGCCGGGCATCTTTGTTGGTGCAGAATACTGGCTGGTTGATTAATTGAATGCACGAGTGACTAAATGAGAGAGACCTAGTGTCATCATCTCAGGAGAGTTAAGGAAACAAAGAACGCTCAAGTTGGAAGAAGAAGCCATGGAAATCGTTTAATCTACTCTCAATTTAGGAATCACTTCATTATTCACCCAACCTTTGCTTGAAAATTACTCATTAAATGGGAGTTCACTAGTTCACACTATAATTTTCAAAAATGATTTTATACAGAGAATAATAACTCTCATTTAAATGAAGAGTCTATTCATCTCGCTATGCAGAGCCCACTGTGCCCACACCGTGCTGCCGGGGGCTCAGAGAATGAGCCAGACTCCAGATGCTTCTCATTCTTGGTCTCAGAACCTGAGTGGCCCCCAGGGCACTGATGGGAAAATGTAGTAAAAATTCAGCCTAGATCCTGATTTTTTTCTTTAAAGAGGTCAATTTTTCTGAATTAAAAAAATTGAAGGCCACTGAAGAAATAATATTCATCACATGACAATCTAAAGAAAAGGGAAAAGCTTAATTACAAATTGGAAAAATATATCTACAACACATGACCAACATAAGCTTAGTATTGAGAATTAAGAGCTCTTAAGAATCATTAACAAAAGCATCATCGACTCAGGAGAAAAATGGGCAACAAACATTTTACAGACAAGCAAACACACACAGTCAGATGATATGAAGAAACGTGTGTTATTATCATTAATGATTAGAGAAATGTAAATCAAACTCCGGAAGATATCCTTTTATATCCTATTGATTAACAAAAAAAATTAAAGTGTGACAACATCAAGTGCTGAGAGCATTTGGATGGACAGGAGCTTTATACCGGGGTGCCAAAAAAATGTATACAAGTGGACACTTTGGTCAATGTTGCTCAAGCAGGAGTTTGCGTAATCAGAAGTGTCTGGACGCTGACGGTCACCACTTTCAGCACCTCTTATAATTGCAGAAGTCAAACGTGACTTGTATTCTTCTTTTGTTATCAGTGTATATTATTACAATTTTAATACAGTTTTCCTTTCTTAAAATATGTATACATTTTTTGGGCACCCTCTGTATGTTACTGGTAGGAATGAAAACTGGTATAAGTACTTTTGAAAAACTTGCATTATAAATCAAACATACATATTCTGTATTACCCAATAATTCTACTCCTAGGTACACATACAAGATAAGTTATTGCACATGTATCACAAGAGTACAAGAATGCAGAAGAATGTTCGTAATAGTACAGTTTATAAAAGCAAAAAAGAAAACCCAAAATGTCCACCAGTCAGAGAGTGTATATGTGTATATGAATAAACTCTGGTATAGCCACACAATGGAGTATTATATAGCAGTCAAAGCAAATAAACTACAGGAACACACAGCATAGAGGGTAGACAGTATGAAAGAATTGTAATATAATAATAAGTGAAAATATTAAATCCCCCAAGGTTACAGAGAACACAATACCCTTTCTATAAAGGAAAAACAATTTTATGAATGAATGTATTTTAGGAAAACACAAAAAAACTACACAAAAAGAAAGCAAGAAAGTGATAAATAGAAGTTTAAGGATGATGGCGACTTTGAATAGGGGATGGAATGGGAGAACACTTGGGTGTGTTATTATCAAGATCCTAGTTTTTGTTTTGAGTGGTGGGGGTGTTAAGTGCTTGCTACATTTTTTTTTTTAAATGACTGAAATAGTTAAAATAAATAATAAAATGTCTGAAAATAAATCATAGATCAAACATAATCATGAACCAAGAATATGATTATGCCAATTAAAAAAAAAATGTTCCTGGCTCACCTTCATAAAGCTGTGCGTACTGGGGGAAACCTGTTGCCCGTAGCCAATCACAAGCTTCTTTGGCTTCAATTTCTAGAACAGAACAGAAAGAAGACAAAAATATTAGTCATGTGCATCTCTGCATGCTTCTTCCTTAACAAACTCTGGTTTTGTTACACAAGCAAAACATGGATGTCTGTTGAAAATGGATAAGCCAAAAAAAAAAAAAAAAATCCATTTAATTTAAACGGTTTAAAATTTTGTGCCTCTTTTCGGACTTTTAAAAATGCATGTCATTATCCCTCTTTCCTCGAAAAAAAAATGGGGTTCCAGCTGCTTCTGCGTTCTGGTTACAAATGATTATGAAAAGAGGGCATAATGAGAAAGTAAGAGGGATTAAATAATTAACTTTAAGCCTGGATGGCCTAACTTGGTTTATTTTTCATGTCAACAAAAGGCCACCAAGTACGTCTGAGACCCTGGTCGAGAACTAATCTGACAGAAGGAACAGACCTTCTGCACCCCAATGGGATGCACCTAAAAGCCTGGGTCACTTGGACGACGTGCCTCTAGGTGCCTCCTGTCAGACGACCTGGAGGGCATTAAGTCAATAAATTCCACAATCTTTGCAGGCTGAAATGCCTAATAAAGCTTCTATTTTCCTGTGATTAACATCTTGTAGATAGTATTGATAAACAGAAAGGCCGAGAGCAACTGACATACTGTGTTCAAATTCACTCAAGCACATGTTTACAATTCCGTTAAAGCTGCTTCACAGAGGCCGGCGGGGGCACGTTCATGAGTCTGTTTGCACAAAAAATATTCTTTCAGTTCGTCCCACCTTCCGCAGGCTATTAGAGTACTTAGGCATCTAAGGCTCATTTATTCACTCATTTATAAATGTCTCAACATTGCTTAATTTATTCCAGATTCAAGTCTTCCTGAAGCGTCGCTCCTCTGAGCCAGATGGGAGGCGCATAGCCCATGTTAGGAGAAGTACACATATCTCACTTTTGTCTAATAACTTTATGGTTTCAAAGCACTTTTTGTTTATTATTTCACGAGTCCCTTGGCCTTTAAAAAAAGGTAATTACGAACAGTCAAATTCACTAATGCAGGTAGGGATGTCCTTATTGAGCAGGCCAAAGAGGAAAACAACCTGCTGTCTTCCTGTGAGTTAGTTAGTAACTGAACTAAAAACAATTATGGCAGTAAAGTGGAAATAAAGACATGGCAAAGTTTACTTCCATGACTCTTTTCAGTGTATGACAAAAGCAGCATTATTGATCACTAGATTTAGGACTGAAGTGGGGGTGAAAAGTAAAGTGACATAAATGTGTAAGAACCTCATATTTGCACTGAATAAAAGACTATATAGAATTTTCTAATGTCAATTATCTGCGCTTAACCGTGTTCATGTATTTATATCCATACCTTGTCTCAGAAAGAAATTAAGGAAGTTTAAATAAAATCACCACATAAACATTTTCTAGAAAACTGTATTGCCAGGAACTTATATAAAGCTCAACATTTTATTTTAAAGAATGAGGAAACTGCTTTTTCGCTATCTCCATGGCCCCTGCTCAAAGATAGCTATGGAAAGGAAAGAAAGCCAAGTGTTTGTTTTTTAAAATATTTTAAATAACTCACTTCTTCTGACTATTTAGAGGTTATTTCTGTTGACCGGATTGTCAGACACTGGACAATAGATTGTTAAAAAGTAAATGTTCTTGCTTTCTTAATATTTTACTGAACGAGTGGTGAGTAATCAGAAATTCTCAATGTCCACCCTTTTTTTTTGACTATGTTCAGACATAACACTAAATCAGCACACACACAAAAGCTTTAATTAGGCTGGATTCGCCCACCTATTTGAGCATATTCCCACTTTTCTTATTAAGAGGTTTCATGCCAAGAGACACGAAGAATATTAAGATATTATTTTTCTAAAAAATCTTGGCATTTACAAACGACAAAGTGTTGTCACATATATTACTCATTTAAGGCTCTGTGTGATTTCAGGAACTCATAAATGCTTACTGCTGTCTTGTCACTCTTCTTCATTTTCCACTATTAGGAAAATGAAATGCCCCCAAGACCAAAAACTGATCTAAAAAATTGTGTCTAAATTGTCGTTCTTTTTAGGGCCACTTGGATAGAAAGAAATGACGTGACCAGGCAAAGGTTTGCTTCTCCAGCAGATAATTTAATTAAAGGTTTACAACAGCTAAAAAGCAGTACTTTCAAGAACTGCAGAGGCCTGGTAATTTTACCCTTCCTTTCCCTTACCCTAAAATAGATGAGAATCTTTCTTTTAGATATAAAATCATGGGAAATAGACAAGCTTATATCTATTTTACATTTAAAAATTTCCACTATTATAAACTTAGGCTGCACAGCAAATGAGAACTTAACCTGCTGTTTCTGTAGAAATCAGAATCAGAAAATGGGAAAAATTGTAAAAAGGTGTCACAGACTTTTTTACATAAATGGAATAGTTATTGATATCATTCCTACTCCTTCCCAATTACTACAAAAGAAAATGGTGACAATCAAAGATAAAAAAAAAAAATCAATTCTTTCAACTTTATTTAATATGAAATGAACTGATGTCTACATCCAAGTCACATTAGAACACACTTTCAAGTTTCACTACCCTGATCCAGCCCATTACTTTCACTCTTAGCTTCTAACTAGAACTCCTGGTGTCCAACTCTCTCCTCTCTCAGAGAATCTATCCACCACCCCTGCCTGGCTCATCAAACTTCTGGTTACAGTTTTAAACTTTATGTCTCTCCCTCACAAACTTCATTGGAGCTCTACTGCTTAGAAAATCAAGTTTACACACCTCTGCGTGGTTTTCAAGGCTCTCTACATGGCATCCAACTTAATTTTTCAGTTTCCTGTACCCTCTCTATACCCATCAATTTAAACTTGGTGCTCATCTCCCGTGGCCTGAAATGTGCTCCCATTCTCTCAGTGTCAAATTTTACTCATTCTTCAAGGCCTAGCCCAAATGCTACCTCCTCCAAGCAGTCCTCCCAGATGCCTCCCCACAATTTTATCAATGGCTAATTTTTATTGAGTGCTTACTATGTGCAAGACCCATCTAAGCACTTAATGCATATTAATTCATTTACTCCTCATACAGGTCCTAAAACCTGGATTACTAATATCATCCCCAAGATATACAAATGAGGAAATAAGCAGAGAAATAACTACGTTTTCTTAAAAATGAGCTTTCTTTACATTCAAATGCCATAGGGGGAGAGAGAACTAAGACTTTCAGAAATGAGCAAGATAGATTCAATCCTTAAAAAACAAACACAGAATATATATACAGATATATGTATATGTGTGTGTGTGTGTATATATATAAATATATAAAACAAACATTAAAAATATTAAAAAAAAACCATATACATGCTTCGTTACTTCAGTCACTTGAACTCCCCCATACCTGGTTTTCTAGAGCCTTCTAACTGGCAATCAGGATATGACTTCTCCTTCAAGGTATGTGAGTGGTGGTGTGAAAACTATGAGGTTTATTTTTAAAAACAAATTCCCCACCAGGCAAAAATGCCATCAGAAACTACAACTACAGTGGAAATACAATGACACTTATACCTTCATTTTCTCTAAGCAAAAACAACAGACAAATGTGTTAAGGAGGAAACAGGAAATTTTTATTGGAAACAGCGTTAGTGATTAGTTGTATTAGATGAATGAGGTCCAGGAGACTCTTTCATGTATGACTGGGAACTATTAGGCCATATTTGCACATTTCCTGGCATGATGGGATGACCCTATCTTCCCTTTACCCCTCAACAGTAAGTTAGACAGAAATTCCCCAACCCGGTCATCTTTCTGTTGAACTCGCTGCTCTTAGCAGACTGAGCAACCGTAATTGGGTGGAAGCAGGATGTGATTACTTCCATCTTCTGCTAGCTGTCTTCACATGAGCACTTTCAGGCTCCTGCCTTAACAACACGCTACCAAAATCAGGACTCCAGGCAAATGTTACCTGGAATTTATCCCTTAAAGTCTATGGAACTGGAAGACTAATTCAGACTAAGAACTATGACTTGAATCCTTTTCTCTAAACACACACAGCTGCCAGAGACTGGTTATCAGAAGTTATCTAATGTAAAATGAATTCTAGTTGGGCCAAGTCAGAGAGCACTATATATTAATATTTATTAAACCCTAATGTTATCTAATCACAGTAAAGGTTTTCACTGGCAACTAGCTGCATTACTATCCCTATGTGTCTAAAAAAATTCTAAACATCCGCTATGCATATTCTGAAAGAAACCAGTTCCGAAGCTTCTGAAAGACCTGTCGATACTAATTCAGTTTCTAAAGCCATCTGGCTCAACAGTAGCTGACCCAAATTCATTTTTAGGTGTATTCTAGTACACTCATACATTTAAGTGAAGCCAATCATCCTGCATTTTCCCCTTCACTCAATATTTATTTATTGAACTACTACGTGTGCTGCCAGCTATGCTCAGGGACAATCACCCAGGTTCCTGCCTGGAAGCAGGAAGCCAAATGGAAAGGTAATTCACAGTTGAGTACATAGTGTCTGATGATCCCCTACTTAGGGTGAATTGGTTTCCTAAGGGCTATTCTAAGGCCCACATGTTTGCTAAGTCCCAAGTGACCCTGTACAGGCAGCACCAATGAATCCTTACTTCCTAGGTGAAAGCGAAAGTCCTAACAACGGCCCCTTATGCCCTGGCCCCTTAAGACACCAGTCTCCCTGGGGCTAACGGATCCAGCCATATTGGCCTCTTCTCACCCACCCCAGTCCCCTTTTCCTGCTTTATTTTTTCTTCTCCCAAAACATTCATTATGTTTACTTTCTGTCTTTCACCTCTGCAAGCTCCAAAAGTTGGGCAAGTGTCTTTGTCTGTTTTACTCTCTGATATATCCCATGAACTTACAACAGTGCGGGTCACATAGTAGTTGTTCAATAAGTAAATATTACATAAGTAAATACACCACAATATGATTTTCATTCTCGTGAAGTTGTCTTAATTTTTCTGGCCGGGGTCCACAATAAGAAATACATTTACACTGTAACTGGGTACACGTATGTATGCACGTATTATGTATGTACGTACATATTATATGCACTCATTCATGTATGCAAATACATGAGCATGGGTAAGTGTATGTAAAAGTGCAACAAGTTTCACCAAATAACAGTTACAATGAGTGATGCAGCCTTACATTTTTTTAATCCTATTTTCAAAAAGCTATTTGTTACCTACCAAAGCGATCAGTTTGAAATACATTATTCCATGCAAAGCTTTTTCTTAAAAAGACAGAAAGAAAGGAAGGGAAGGAAACGAAGGAAGGAAGGAAAGTAAACTAAGGACTGTAGAACAGAGGAGAATGTGATGTACTATGGGAAAGACATGTATGAAATCAGAGGTGGGGGGGAGAGAGTGAGGGGGCTGCTTGAGCACACGTTTATGCTCCACCTTTATTTAAAGAGGGGTTATGATTTCCTGTGTAAGACTGGATGGCAGGAGAGGAGATTCGGAGTAAAGGAGACAGAATGAGGTACCGTGTTTCCCCGAAAATAAGATCTAACGGAAAAATAAGCCCTAGCATGATTTTTCAGGATGACATCCCCTGAACATAAGCCCTAATGCGTCTTTTGGAGCAAAACTTAATATAAGACCCGGTCTTATTTTCAGGTAAACACTGTAAGTGGAGAGATGGGCAAGCACAGGTGTTTGTGAAAGAATGGTAAGTAGTCTAGATTTACTGTAACACAGAACAAAGGAAGTGGAAAGTAGATATCCCACAGAGCAGATATATAAGCATCTCCTTCTACTGGGTACCCAATGAGCAACCAGCACTATTTCCTCAGATGCAAAATAGCTTTGCATCTGAGTGTCCCAAACTCCTAATAACCCATCACAGAAAGGGGGCAAAGTATTACCTGTATCAGATCAGGAAATCTGATCCAGGAAAGAATCCATTATTCAGTGAAGTAGCCTTAAGAAAATAATCTCTCTGGACCAGTTTCTCATCTGTAAAACCTGGGATTGCTGTAGGCTTTGTAAACCCCCTACACGTCTCTGTCCCGAGATTTCCTTTATGTCTAGTTTCCTCTCTCCCTAAGACAAGCTTTAGAATAGGGTCCATTTCTACTGTTAATTTCCCAGATTTATCATCAATTATATGGAGACATTCTTCTTCCCTCAAAAAATTGGATCAATTGAGTCCCAATTTTATAAACTTACTGAAGTTTATTGCTAAAACTTGCTTTTAAAGGATGAATTTCTTGATTTGTCCAATGAAGCCTATCTTTATATTATAGAGAACTCAAAACACTAAATGTTTCTGCTTATGTGTGTGTCTATAGCCCTCAAACTAAAATCAATCTTTATAGGAAGAAAACACTTCAACCTATAGAAGTTGTGGTTTAAGTTTGCTTACTGATCTTTTATGTTTGTATTTCAGTTATAGCAGCAGCCTGGCTTCTGCAGAATCAGTGAACTGGCCACTAAAATGCATCTTGGAGCTTTTCATCTTTTCTCTTTACGAGTAAGGAAGCTGGTTTAGAGTTTAGATAATTTGCTTAAGGGTCCGGAGCTCCCCACTCTCATTCCCAAGTTGGTGCCCTTGCCCTTTCTTCACACTTCAGTCGAACCCACAGAGCACCCTGACTTTTAAAGCACGGACTGTTTATCGGTACGAGTAAGAACAGGAAGTTTGAGGGGAGTTTTCTTTTTTTCCTCCTGCTTGAGGTTTGGAGGAAGAGATGTTGCTTTCTAGTAAAGAACATGCCTAGAAATAACAAAAAGGGGGAAAAAGGGCCCACTTTCCCCAATGATGTGATGACAACTTAATAAATGGTTTTGTTTTGAAAGAAGGAAACCTTGGGAGGCACACCCTGCAAGCTTATACCTGGGACATGAAATGACACTTCAGCAATGCAGAAATTAAACCAATTGAAATCAATTGAAATCCCCTTTGGGAATCACTTAGTTCAAGCCTTTGCAAACTACTGTGTTTAATACAAAAACAAAACACAGAACAAAACAAAAAAGGCAAACAGCTCACATAAAAAAATATGTGCTCTTCCCTGGCAAACGTAAACAGCTCTGTATTAATTCGAGCCCATGTATTACATGGTTGTATCAGGCGCTTCAGACTTGGGCTGATTCAATTATTTCCAGGAACACAAAGTATCTCCCAACTAATCAAAAATTGGCACTTATTACCCAGCACAAAGAAGTTCAACTGAAATGAAAATAAACTATTAAGGAAATGGATACTGCATCATCACATCTTTCTATTTCATTTCAATTTGAGGTGGGATTAAAAAAAAACCCAAAACCTTTGGTTTACACACACACACACACACACACACACACACACACACACACACACACACAGTTTTTAGTATTCTATAGTATTTAGTATTCTATATAAAATATTTATGCATTTCAAACTGTACAATGCTAAGAAAAATGATTTGAAATAGCTTTTAAAATGTCACATCCTTTAAAGATGATAACTGCATAGATTAAAACAATTTCAAAAAAGAAAACAATCTAAGTATTATAACATACTTTTCAGGGCCCTTATTATTTGGAGCCTCATTTTTTGGTGAAGTGAAGCAGATGTTTTAAGATTATATAATCCACTTCCTTTTTAATTTATTATTCAAGGCAAAATATCTGGTTATAAACCTAGAGTAACTCCCTCCCGCACCACCACCACCACCACCACCACCACCACCACCACCACCACCACCACCACCACCACCACCACCACCACCACCGCTACCATCTCTAACATTAAAGGATGGCAGGCAGATCAGTTCTTTCTTTTACATATGTTAGCAAAGCTTACTTTACTAAGGCCCATCCCCCTTCCCCCAGTCATTGGCTTTTGCCCTTATATCTACAGTGCTATAGTACAGGAAATATAAAATACTGCACATGTTACAGTGCTACAACAACCTTAAATTAGAAATAAAGGGAATAGTGAGGGATTATGAAGAAACTGTCCACTCATATTTTAGCCCATTCTGACAAAAAAAAGAAAAAAAAAAAAAAGAAAAGAAAATCAAGAAATCAAGTGAAAAATCAAGTTGCCTTATTGAAGACCAGTAAAAATAAACACATGGCAGAAAGTGGTCAATATAAGCCACCTTTAGCCATTCCTATATCTAACCTCAAATAGGAAACACTATTCAATTTGACTTTCTTAGTTTTGTGCCAAAACATATAAGAAAAAATAAGGATTACTGTCTTCTAGGTTAGCTAAAGAATTATTTTCATCAAAATTGCTTGTGGCACCCAGCCCCCCCCCACCCCCAACACATACCATCTAATGGTGAAAATCTGATTCAGGTGCACCTATGTAGTTTAGGAGTGTTTCTGGTCAAATAACCGATATATTTTTTTCTCTTACAAACACATTAAGATCCTCATTTTGTTGCTGTCACCATTTGGTTACACACGTGGGCAGGAAGGAGTCAGAAGTTCCATTCAACTCACATATGGCCTTGGACTAGTCACTGAACTTCCCCTCATCTCAGTAGGGAAGAGGCAATGTTTTTCCAGGCTGCCTTTGCAAAGTTCTGGAATTTCCCATGAAATGACTTTTACAAATGCACAGGACTATGCAAGATCCCTCTTCCGGGCTATACAGTTTCAAAAGGACAATCGTGTGGAGATGGTCCCTTATGAGTTTATGGTTTCTCCAGACTCAGGAGGTGAAAGTGATTTCAGAATTTTGGCATCTTCTATTGGCTTTGTCACCTGAATGTGACAAAAGGCATAATATGGCTGTTGTACAACCCTGTGTATGGGCCACAGGCCTTTTCACCTTCAAGGTCCCTTCCTCAAAATGCTGCTGCGCAAGAAATGTTACAACCTCAGGGTGTGGAAAACTTTTGTCCCTCAGACATCCTCTAGAGACGGCAGCGAGGAGAAGGAAGGCGCCTTTCTGACAAGTCAGGAAGCAGCCTCCAGTCCTCTCCACAGGACACTCAAAGGTGGGGCAGGGAAGAGAACACAATGTGGATGGGAGGTGTCAAAGGCATCTGAGGACTCCCGCTTCACCGACCTCAGCCTTCTGTTAGCTTTCACGTTTTCTCTTGGGGGCGGGAGGAGGTAAGAAAAGAAAAGGCCACCAAGTAGAGGCATGTGTGAATGACAAAAGAGCATACTTTCCACGGTGAAACTCAGTCTACTAGCAGAATAAAAAAGAAGTATGAATTATTAAGAAAAACTGATTCCTCTATGTTTTGGTTTGACTTTAGTTAAGTACAGTATTTTACCTTTTGGTGCCCAAGAATGTTATTTCTGAATAGGCAAGCATTTTCAAGACACCATTCAAATGCTTTCAGTGACACCTTTTCCCTTAGACATATTATTTTAAAATACTTTCACTGAAGAAAGCATTATTCAGTACAGTCAATAGAGTCTAGAATACGGTATCACAGACTCCTTGACTACATGTTAAGAACAGAAGCTCACGTCTCCATTCACGAGTCTCCAAGGAAGGGACACAAAAACCACTACTTTTCCAGTCCTGGACCCTAACATTATAGATCCCTACGAGCACAAGTCCTTTAGGAAACTGCAAAGTTACTGCACGGCTCACTGTCAAGGCCAAATGCCAGACATAGCTTCCTAGATGGAATCAACTCTTGAAAATACATCTCCATGAGTTGAACTCTACAGCCACCCATACCTGGTTGAAATTCTGGCTCTGCTATATACAGTAAGCGACCTTGGGCTAAGTATTTAAACCCTCAAGCTTCAGATTGATTCCTCCTCTGTAAAATGGGATAATTATATCTACTTTGTGGCATTGCTGTGAAAAAAAAATCAATGTGATAATGAAAGCAATGTACATCTTGAATTTTACTTCTATAATATCAGTACTATCCTATCAAAAGAATGAGAATTCTTTAATAAAAATTAAAAAGGAGTATCCATACCAGAGAAACTATTTCTTGTGAGAAACTATAAAAATACATAGGCTGAATGTGCAAGGGTTTCTTCCTGTCCATCATGAATTACAAGGGCAAGGAAGGATAGTGAAAAAAATTGTTAGGACAGAGTAGACCTAATTAATGAAGCCCCAGCAGGACTACTCCCTCTCCTTATCATTGATCATGATAATCCTTAACAATAACACAGGGTCCCCCAAAGAAAAGTGCAGACAGGAAGAACCCTTCTCAGCTGGGAATCTTACCCCTTTTACATTAATTAGATTTCTGACTAATTTGAAGCTGAAAGAAAACTCATTCCAGCAACCGTGCCCAGAAAACATACCTGAACCCTGCAGCACCATCTTTTTTATAAGAGGAGTTACCCTCATGACTTTGAATTCTTCCATTTGCGATGGTCACAGAGTCTGCTATAAATACAGCTGTGAAAGTCTGCTCCAGAAAAGCATTTTCCTCCTAATTCCACTGCCGTGGAAAAGACGAACTTCAGACTGAGCTTTCCAAGACAGAGTGTTTGGGTGTTTACACTTTATGGTTGGACATTAGTTCATCTCCACCCACCACAGTGAGGAAAACCTTTTATGTCTTGAATGCTGTACATGGATTATTCCTTTGCATTGTAGCCCCACTGCTCCAAAGCAAGTACCGTAGGGGTAAATCCTGCTAAAATGAGCACTCAGAGAAACACAGATGATTGACTAAGTTTAGAAATTAAATTTTCTCTTCTCCACTGGATCCTAACCTCAAATATCGGCGTATGTAAACATTAAAAATGAAAATCACCTTTTTACCCAGGTCAGCTTTATAATTTCAAGAACAGGCTTGGCATGATGGCACCTTGATGCCAGTTCCACCATGGGGCCAGATTTTGCTATCATGTTCTAAAGCACTAAGAATTTGGTCTTTAGTGATTTGGGCAATATCCAGGGAGGAAGGGGAAACATCTGAAGTTATTTTTACTCTTGCTAGTCTTCAGGCTGTACAGGGTGAATGCTAGGGTGGGTCAAGTATTGTCTGGAGCAGTTCAGGGTCTTTTTTCTTTTTCTTTTTTTTTTTTTTTTCCTCTCTGCATGGCCTCATTTCCGTCTTCCGGTTGCTAGGAAGGAGAGTTAAGCATGGGAAACTCGTGTTTACAATACTGGACCATCCTGTCCAGCACAAGGCTCTCTTAAAAAAAGTACGATTCACTTCACCCACTGGACTTTGGATGTCCCATTCTTCTGGACCAAATCACCCTTCTCTGGATATTTTCAAATTGCATATTTACCTGCCTAAGTCATAAAAATAACACTTTCATTTGAACATTGCATCATGCCTAAACTCTCCATGGGACACCAAGGGAAACCCAAGTACTTCTTTTTGATTTTGAAACCACCTCTTGGAATCCCACCACGCCTCTGATTGGAGGCATCTCACTGAGACCTGCCATCGCCTCTTTAAGCCCCATACTAGTTTTATAGGGTAAGAGTTTAAGTACTATGCACATTTTTTACTCACTTCACAGTAATAAGTTGTTTAATTGTAACATACTTTTCTATTAATCTGGTATGTTTTCCAGAAGCAACCAAGCTTTGCTTGCTCTTTGCTCTTTGAAATGCAATATAGAATGACAACAAAATAATAAACAAAGAAAGGCTTTAGGTTAAAGAGCAATAGGGCCTATCATCTTCACTACACAACTACAGGAAAATCCTTTGCCTGGTCCAGTGTATTAAAACTTGGCACACTGCCTACAATTAGTCACAGTTAACTGCTTAACCGTTCAACCTTTTTACTCTTTTAGGAGTTAAGTGGTGTTTCGTATAAGATCTACAATTGGGAATTGAAGACACAATGGTAGTCACCAAAACCACTTTTCCCATTCACTCTAGGGAAAGATTTAAGTTGGGAGATACTTATTCTGATTCTGCATAGTTGGGAAACCAAGTCAGGCCCCGTTCTTGAGATGCAGCATATTTTGTGTCAGGTGTCACTCAGCTTGAATTAAAATAAAATCCGTTTTTGTCAAAAGCAAACTTTGAAAAGCAGCTGGGAGAGAAAGTCAGTCTGCTGTGCTTCATTTTAAACTCTGAACAGTAGTGCTAATGAAAAAAATATGCACCCAGGTTTGGGCCACGCTGTAAATCTGGCATGCCACAATAAAAGTTAATACAAGCAATCGCCAACGTTTTCTCAGAAAACGTCTAGAAATAACTTCTGAACGCACATCTGCTAACTATTTGACACTCATTCCCCAGGATTTTAGTTCTTCTATTAGGGGCTCTGTTGACTTACAGGGCACCCCTCTGACCATCTGCTGCAGTCTGGAAGCCAAGATGGCACTGGGTGCCTCCATTAATTCCACACTTATGGTCTGCAAATTATCTCTGCGGAGGACCAGCCTGCAGTCCAGATGGATGCTGAATTAGTCAACTTCTTGGAGCTGCTGATAGATTTACATTCAGAGTTCTGCTGGGCTATTATTTTCCCTCATCCTTTCAGCAAACAGAGTTTGGAAAAAAATGTAATTTGAGACTCAGTATTCTGCCGTTTCCAAAACTGTGATTTTTTTCTACCCAAATGCGTCATAGATGCCACCCTCATGAATCTTTCTGTAGTGGCTAGCTGTGCCTAGGCTGCATTCCTCCACCTCATCAACAATGGCTGAACCAGCCTTCAAATCCTAAGAATGAACCCATTTGCTAACCATGTTGGGTGTAGAAAAACTCACTCAAAACTAGTGTGAGGCAAGGTTTTCTTCTCCCCAGTGCAGACTGACTATATGCAGGGAGTTTCCTTCTACAATAACTAGCATAAATTGGGTATTTGTAAAACATCAGTACCAGACACTGTGCTAAGCACTCGTATTAGCTCGTTTGACTCCCACAACCGCTTCGCGCAGTAAATGCAATTATTATCCCTACGTTACAGACGAAGGAGGTAGGCCCTGTCACTTCCTAGATTCGTCCAACTACTGGGCTGCAGACCCAGGATTCCAGGAGTTAGAGCGGACCCCGCAACCTGCCTCTCTCGGGGTCCCCTCTAACTCCTCTCGAAATAGGGGCTATGCGCTGGAAAGACGCGCGTTGACTCGGTCAATTACACGTGGCAGGGCCAGTTTGCTACAGCCGAGGGCGCAACTCCTTCGGTAGGATCAAAGGCTCGGCCCGTGACGTTGGAGGTGGGGACAAGGGCACAGAGTGGGGCAGAGTTCTAAAAGGCCGTCGCCTCACTCTGAAAAAAGTCGGGTCCGGCGGCGTGTTTCCTTCCTTTCGCTGGCTCTGGGAGTCGCTCCGCGCCGGCGCCCCCTCGGGAGCCAGGGGCGTGGGCATCTCCACCGGACATTTCAGGAAACCGATTCAGCGCCCCAGAACGTGAAGGCACACTGCAGCCTTTCTAGCAGACTCCCCCCACTAACCATGGGACTAGCCAAATTGCTTCAAAGCTCTCCAGGGGCCGGCAGCCACCAGAGACTTTCCTACGTCTGCCTTATTGTCCAGTGTTTAAAATATTTGAACAAAAACAGTTTAAAATTAAAACAATTGTTTTGGGATGAATTTACTTTCCGTTTTAAAAAACAAAACATTTCCATGTGCCAGCACGGTCTAAACGTCCTTAAATTATTAATAAACTTTAAGGGAATCAACGCTGATTTTGAACTTGTACGGTGAAGGACAGCAAGTACCGAGCCCTGAAAGGTTTCCGAAGGAAAGATGCTAGAAAGGCTGTCACGCCATGTCCCTGGGAGCCAGAGGCCACCACTGCCTGGGATTTCCAGCGGGGATAGAAGATGCCTGGCCCTGAGCCTCCTGCCTGACCCTGCGCCCCACGCCGGGTCCTGCACCCTCAGCCCGGCCCTACGTCCCCAGCCGCAGCGGGAAGTTAACCTGGGCTTAACTTAATTAGTTGCGGTCGCCCCCAGCCCGCAGCCCTTCTCGGAACCCACTGGACGCGCCAGCCCGAGGCCCCCAGGCAATGAGCAAGCAGCCAGGGGTCATCACCTGGGATTAAGGACCCCCACCCCAACCCCTCGTTTTTCCCACACTCCACCTCCTCCACTCCAAGAAACTCGGGCGACTCCGTCCCAAGCCTCCTCGGAAAGCGTTTCAAAAGCACAGAACGTCAGGCACCGACTTGATAAGGCGGGGTGACATTTCCTCCGCGGTGGGTCCCTTCCGCAGCTGGCTCCCGCGGCTGGCCTAACGGCAAGGCACAAGTCTAGCTTACGTGTTAGAATCATGGTGTCCGGCTTCTTTCTGCACATCAAGTGCGGCTGGGGGTGGCAGGCGCGCAGCAGGGAAATCGAGGCAGCCGGAGGCAGCTGGGCTCCTGCGCCGGGACCCACGGCGGCACCCAAGACGCGCGCCCCGGAGGTCCTCAGCGCATCCTTGCTCGCCTCTTGGTGCCACTCGCCACGGCCCCAGAAAGAAACGGGGTTTTCCAGAGGTCGAAAAGGAAGAGCGTTCAAGGAGCGGGGCGAGAAGCCCGGGATCGGTTGCCCCTGCTGCGGAGAAGTTCGGCCATGGCCAGAATAGGAGCGAAGCGCCCTCGCACAGGCGGCTAGAGCGCACTGCCTCCCGCGCGACCTCCCAGCCTCTCCCTCCCGCAGGGCCCACCCCAAGGGGAGGGACGAGGCAGCTCAGCTTTGCCTCCTCACCGCCTCCTGGGTAGCACGCCACCGCCCCAGCTGTTTTCAGGCCCCGCCCCCTCTCCCGGGCCAGCCCTGCCTCGAGCTCAAGCCCCGCCCACCGCCCCGCCCCTGGTCTCCTTCCCCGGACTGGGCTCGCCAGTCTCAGCTTCAGCTTCAGGCAACCCTCTGGTCCCGCCCCTCTAGCCCCACCCCGCACCTCCTCTGCAGAGTCTGGAATGTTTTCCTCTGGCCTGCACGTCTGCAGCAGGAAGCGCCTAAAGGTCTCCAACTGTTGGCGTCTGGGGCAAAGGCAAAGGCTGTACCCACGAGGCCTCTACTTGTTGGGGAGCTCTCGGCTGAACGCTGGGACACCGCGCCCTTTCCCTGTTTTTCTTGGTAGCTTTCAACACTTTTAAAAAGCTTTGTGATTCTCCCTTTCATTCTGGTAGGAACCGTATAAATTCGCGGGAATCGAGGAGAAGCAGGGAAGTACGGATGAAATCAGTCTTTCCTGATCTGTAAAATGCGGAGAAGAATACCTGTCCCTTGGACATTCATTATTCATTGCTAAGGCCCGTAGGCGTACAGAACAGAACGAATGCAAGTAATTAACCCTGCTGTAAAGAAGGATGTTTTTACTCAGCACGTGTTGAGTCCAGTGTTTCTCAAAGTATGGCCCTTGGGCTACAACCGAACCCAGCTCCTGGAACTGGTAGGATGCGACCCCAGATTGCAGAATTAGAATCTCTGATGGTAATCTGCATTTTTATAAGTTCTAATGTGATTCTGATGCATTGTAATTTTACGGCCCCAGGTATACTTAGGAAGACTAATCTTTATAGATCATAATTGAATACAATCTCTAAGATTTAAAAAACTCCAGACCAGAGTTCCACGAAAATTTACTTTGGGGCTAATTGATGCTTTCTGCTCATTACTTCTGGGCAAAGAAAATTAATGTAAAACTATTCATTTGACAAATACTATACTGAGAACATTTACTACTATGTGCCCCAAACTGTTTTAGGCTCTGGAGATACAACAGTGAGCAAAACTGACAAACATCCCATCCCTCCTGGAGTTGACTTCTTAGTGGGGAAGATGCACAATAAAGAAAATAAATAAGTGAAATATATGTAGTGTCTTAGATGGAGCTATATAAAGCAGGGGAACTGAGGGCAGAGTCTATTTTTAAATTGATTTAAATGCAAATGGAAGAGTTTAGTCTGTCTTAGTTTAAAATGATTGATTTCATAGTCATATATTAATTTACATATAGAAAATTCTTTTTCACTCCAAGTTTTCAAAAATGAAATAAAAATACTATCTCTAATCACTGGCTCCCTAATTTAACCCAACCAGAACTGGGCTCTGGAGAGTGGTATTTCAGGAGGGCATGGGATCCTCTATTCAACAGATATTTCCAGGGCTTTTACCTACTTACAACTGCTGGGGACACAAAGGTAAGCAGCGGCAGGCTCACCTCTGCCTACCCAGAGTTAACAGTCTAGTGGGGAGGAAAAAGAGATGCTGTGAGGGCTAGAAAGTGGGGACCTGATAGGGCCCAAGACAACAAGAAGAGGGAGCTGCCCACTGAAGTTTAGATGCTGGTAGAACTGTCATGATGCCACAATTGCCAGCAAGGGGGAGTGTGATTCTAGGGGATGCTGGAAAAGTAAGGACAAGAACTTTTGATTCCCTGCATGACTGTGTTAAGGATTTTTTAATCCTTAATAGTGATAAACAGTGAGAAGCCGTTTTAATGGAAGAAGGTATTCTATGATCAAGTTTGCATTTTGAAAAGATCATTCAGGCTGCAGGTGTGTATTTTAAACCTGGAAAATAGGAATACACCTCCTAAACATACTAATTTCTTTATTAAAAATGCAAACCTCATATAAAATAATATTGAATGTCAACTATAATTAAAAATATATATAATTAACGGGATGTAAAGTACAGCATAGGGAATATAGTCAATGGCATTGTAATAGCTATGTATGGGGTCAGATGGGTAGTAGACTTGTTGGGGTTATCACTTTGTGAAGGGTATAAATGTCTAATCATTATGTTGTTTTGTACACCTGAAACTAATAAAAAATAAATTTAAAAAATGCAAACCTTAAAGATACAGATATTCTAAGCATCTCCTCCAAAGCATATCAATTCTCAGAATACATTCTTAATGCTTATTATTAGCCGGGTGAAGTTGTATTTTAGTTTAATTAGGAGTTTGCCATCCCGATGTACCCACCCCCACTAAGTATTCATCTTTCCCAAATAAAGCATGCTAATCTTTTTGTCTCTTCTCGTTGAAGCTCCGTTCCCTGTTCCTTGATTATTGATGTTGCCTTCTCTGAATCTTCTTTAATTTCATTACATCTCCAGGGAGATTTGTGTTATGTGGATTGCTCACTGTCTAATACTAATAACTCCAAAAACATTTTCCTTGGTGATGCATTGGTTGGCATTTGGCCTTCACCGAATGTCATCATCTTCTTTCATTCTTTGGTTTATTGACATAGTCTGTGTCCTGCGCCAAACTCCAATTTTCATAGTTTTAATTCTTACTCCTGTTAGAGATGGACATGGTCCACTTTGAAAGCTGCTACACTTGTAGAATAGTGGTTGAAAGCAGGATTTTGGGAGCAGGCCATTTACTGGCTGTTATGATGAACACTTTATTTGGCTTGTCATGCTTCATCTTTTAAAAAAAGAGCTTGAAAGAGTGCATTTCTCATGGGGTTTTTAATGAGGATTGAGTAAGATAATGCACGTAAGTGCTTAGCACATAATGGGCACTAGATAATGTTAGCCATTGTTATTATATATTACTAGCTGAGCAGATAAACAAAAACATGCAATTTCTATTTAAATAATTGTCTAGAAAAGATTAAAACAAAACAAGACCTTAACTTTAATCTTTCTGAATCTGAGGAGCCTTTACAAACTGGGGTAAGGAAGGAGTGGAAAAGTCATTAAGAGTGTCAACAAACAGAGGTGCTTTGCCAGATGAAAGAGGGTCTCTAAGACAGTTCAGTTCTTCCTCTTCCTTTAAACTTCAACTCATCACCCAAGGTTTCCTTTGTCTATCATAGGCAGATGACATTAGACTGGGTTTGTTAGCTGATCTGGAGTGAGATTTGGGTATTGAAATACTAGACTCTAAGAGGCTGGGATTAATGTAGCCCATTTCCCTGCCAGCAGTCTGTGGTCCTCTGAAACCCCTTCAATACACGGGAATAAACAACCATTACAAATTACATGAGGCCTATTGCTACTGTTGTTGTCAATGATTTGTTCTCAGTGTCAAGTTAAAAAAGGTTTGATGTGAAGGCTATGCCGTTTGCAGGTAGCCATGCTCTTCTCAGTCTGGGCATCTGCTTCACAGAAGCTATTCACAGGGATATCCATACCCTGTCTATTTGGATGTTTTCACATTCAACTGTCGTATTACCAAGGTAAGAAAAATTACATAGCTAACTCTTAAACTGCATTACATAAAGCTGAGTGACGAAGAGGGATACTCTGGTTCCTACTCTATTTTAATGATTGATATTAGATATCATTGTTATTGTCCTACATAGGACACCCTCTTGTATTTTTTTCACTATACTGTTTAAAAAACAACAACAACCCCCACACAGCAAAAAAGTGTCTACAGGCAGGTAATACTAGTTAGAAACGCAAGCCACAGCAGGATGGCATGAACTGAGGAAGACAGGACCCCTCTAAGAGGGGCCCACTTGATAGTTGGCATATGTTAACACAGCAATCCCACCACTCAGGGTGTAAAGATTTTTAAAGTTTCCCTAGATGTCTATATTTTTATATCAAATCTCCCAATTTTTAGATGCCAGCAACGGATTTTTTAAAAAAAATCTAAACCCATTCCAAGTAATTTCAACTTTGGGCTTCATTTAGCCCTGGGGCAACTAATGTAAACCTCTGCTCTAGTGATCTGAGTCAAGCAATCTCTTTGGAAATTTATTTCTCTCCCATAGGAACTAAAGGATTCCTGCACTTGGAAAGTGTTGTAATATAATTTGCGTTCAATGGAAAATTATGAAATTCATGCCTAAAACAATTTTATTTGTAATGTTCGAAGGAAATATGACACAATAGAAAGTTTTGAAAATAATTTTTAAACAGTATTCATGTAAAAGAAGTAATTAAATTATAAATTTAATGGTTGTTCTTAAAACAGTCATTTATGTTTAAGCTGTAGTGACCCAAGTATGGGTTCTTCCCCCACCATCTATCCTGGTACCAAGCCTCTCCAGAAATGTTTAAGACTCAAATTCTGGGGTGTAGGATGGGGAAAGAGGAGAAAAAAAGAGGGCAGTAAAATAAATTCACCCCTTTTAAATTTTACCAAGAGTAGCTCTCTTGTTCAGTCAGAATTTAAAAAAAAAAAAAAGAATTTTTTGACTACGTCTTTTGAACAATATAAGTTTAAAATATGGGAAGGTTAACTTAGTCTACCAGTAATATTTTTAGTTAAGAGGGAGGAGTCCCTTGTTTCTGCATACATGTGATATAAATTTACTTTTTGGGTAATCACGTAAGCCCCAAATATGAAACAGTCTGGCATAGTATTTTTATCATTTAACAAATATTTATTAACCCCTAAAATGGCAGTGTGCTGGTGAAACAAAAATGAACATGAATAAATAAGTCCTGGGGATTTAGTGTACAGCATAATGACTATAGTTAATAATACTGTACCGAATATTTGAAAGTTGCTATGAGAGCACATCTTAACAGTTCTCACCACAAGACAAACATTTGTAATTGTGTGTGGTGATGGATGTTAACTAGACCTATTGTGGTGATCATTTTGCAATATACACATGTATAGATATGTTAAAATTTATTTTATTTTATTGGGGAGCATTGTGTTCCTCCAGGTCCATCAGCTCCAAGTCATTGTCCCTCAATCTACTTGTGGAGGGCACAGCTCAGCTCCAAGTCTAGTCGCCGCCCTCAATCTTTAGTTGCAGGGGGCACAGCCCACCATCCCCTGAGAGAATTGAACCGGCAAGGTTGCCGTTAAGAGCTCACGCTCCAACCAACTGAGCCATCCGGCTGCCCCTATACATACATATATTGAATTATTACACTTTACATCTGAAATTAATATAATGTTATATGTCAATTATATCTCAATAAAAAGAATACTTCAGTAAGTGACCCAAAACAATGAACATGAAGAGAGGGTTTGGAGGAGAAAGCTCTTAGATAGAAAGTAGGAACAGATACAGTTCTGTAATAGTTCAGTGGAGAGTTGGAATATACTGAATTCTCAATCCTGATTTGACAAATCAATGGGCATGCTTTCCTGAGATAATTACCATATTTATAGCAGAATCTCCTTTTAAAGGCTATTTCATTTAACGCTTCGGTAGTTGATTAGCCCAAGGCCTCACTGATCAAAATGGCAGAGAGGTAAATTCAGGAGTGCTAATGCCTTGTCAGTGCTCCTGCCACCTTCCATCTGACCTTCACCAAAGACTGCCCTGATTCTTCAGTGGCCTCTGACAACACAACAATCAAGCCAGTGGAAAGTAAAAATTGTGATCAGTTTTGACTCCATGCAAGAAACTGGGCTACCTTCCCATTGAATTAGCCAATTTTTATGGCATACTTTGATTCTTTGTGTTTCTGACATTATCCTTGATTTCAAAGTTATTTTTTGAGCTTGTAGCAAATAATTCATTGAAAGCTGAGGATGGACAACGTACAAGTACTAATAATATTTAATATTTTGCTTTCTTATTATTTAAATTTTATGATGATAAAACACTCATTGTTAAAAAGTTAAGAACATGTAGAAGAGTATAAAGAAAAAATAAAAACCTTCTCATAATTGCACTACCAGAGACAATAGTAGATGGATTTTCACGTCTAGCCTCCCAGTCAGTTTTTTAAGTATAGATACTTTATTGTACAAAATTGAGATTTTATATATATATATATAAAATTTTGTAGTATATATTTATTTTATATATATATTTTATTTCACTTAATATAACTGAAGAATGTGACTTTTTATAGTTGCTTCAATATTCCAGCTATAGATATACCATTTTTTATTCACTAAATATTCTTGTACAATAAAATTTAAAGAACAGGAATGCTAATTTCCTTAGGCAAATTCATTTACTTTGAATTAAGATGTCAAAGAGTATTGGGATATTTGATATTTATTTCTAAAGTGTTATCCAGAAAGTTTGTACCTATTTTATATTGTCACCAGTGTTTGAATGTACCCATTTTCTTCATGTTAAGTACTGCCAGCATTATAATTTCCATTTATATTGCTATTTAATAAGCCAAAAAATATTATTTAAGTCTACATTTATTTGAATACTAAACTGGCTGAATTTTTTTATTGTAGTAAAACATACATAAAATTTACGATTTTAACCATTTTAAGTGTATATTCACATTGTTGTGCAACTGTCACCACTATCTATCTCCAGAACTTTTTCATCTTTCCCAGCTGAAACTCTGTATCTATTTAACAATAATTTCCCATTTCCTCTGCCATCAGCTACTTGTAACCACTGTTCTACTTTCTATTTCTAGGATTTTGGCTATTCTAAGTACCTCATATGAGTAGAATCATACAGCATTTGTCCTTTTGTGTCTGGTCCTTTTGTTATACTGGTTGAATATTTTCATATTTATAAACCAGTTGCATTTTTAAAAGTTGCCTATTTGATCCTACAGCCCCTCCTTTTTTCGATGAAACATTTGTATTTTCTTACTGATTTTTAAATATTATTTACATCTTAGGGATATTAACAATTTGTCATTTATTGTGAAATTATTTTTACTAGTTTGTCATCTGTCTTTTAAGCTTGTTTATTTACCATTTTAAAAAATCAATAAGATTAAAACAAAATTCAAAGTTCTTATTTATTTGTTCTTTTCATTTATTAACTAGGCGTTTACTTAAGTAATTCTCCTTCCCTATATGGTTTGAAGCTAAAAATGCTAAGACACAAAACCAATTTGCAAAACAAGGTCATTTAATGTGTGGGAATTTTTGCTTTATTTTTAGTGATAGGTTTAATTATTTGCTCAAATTAATACTCTAGCTGTCTTATTTTTCTATCTTCCCTAGCCTCACAAATAGATGCTGTGCATAGGGTAAGGCCTATATGAAGGCCTGTTGCAAAAAGGGTAGCATGGTCAGGGTATAAGTTAGAGACCTAGGGGCACTGAGTTTCTGAGAAACTTTCTGACTTTCAAATTTTCTGTAAGCTCAATATATGTGTGTGCATACATATAGGTTTACTAATAAATAAATAAATATTGGAACACCTCAGAGTTCTTCTGGAGCTAAGTACAATGCCAACATGGTCATTTTTACCTTTACCTTGTGGGCAAAGAACTATTGTTAGTATTGTTCTCTACCTCCCAGCTTAAAACAGCCGTTTATGTGGTCCCTCTTAAATTCTGACTTTTAACTCAATATCTAGCATTCTAAAGCATCTGCTCAAAGAAAATTCTCTACCATAGTTTTGAAAGTCTAAGGGAAATCACTCATGTTTGTTTTCACTAAGGAGATGTTTTGTGTTCATTTGAGTTGCAATGTGTTGCTGTTTCTTCACAAGAGATCGGGTCCTAAATTAAAAATACTATGGCATGGTTTTGGGCAATTGATTGGAAAATGATAAACAGTTCTTTTTCTTAGCTGCTAACTATAGCACGTTGGCCATTATAAGTGTTATTTCTGGAAACTCCTCCACAGCTCCAGATCATTAACTGACTTTAATGGTCAACAGGAGGATGGAGCTGCAGTGTATCGTCAAGCTTGGCTTTTCATGCATAACTAACTCAGTCAGTTCTCTCTTATGAATTCAGTTGAATTACGTTGCATTTTGGGGAACTGCAAGGCAACAAATTATACATTTCTTAAAAACAACTGTTTCTGTACTGATTATTGTCATCTTTCTTGATGGGCTGACAAAATAAACATATACAAGGCAAAAAAAAAAAAAAAAGAGAAAGAAGCTCACTGATTTTCATAATGAGTTCTCTTGGTCTGAATTAGAAAAGTATCTGTAAGGGTTCTTAAGTCCATGTATGTGTAGAGGACAGAGATCTGATGTAACTCATGTTCCCAACTCGGCCACAGACACTATTGGTGGCCTTGAGATGTTCACATAACATGATAGATAATATGTAAATTATATGTTATATGTAAGTATATATTTTATTATATATAAATAAAAATAGATATGATTTACATGGCGAAACAAGGATGCTGGATCATTTAACTAAGGATTTTAAGGTGACGATACAATATAATTTGGAGGTAAATATTATTACAGATTAGCAATTCAATCCAGCGCAATTTCACACTAATAAGTGAGAAAGCAAGAACTTGAACCTGGGTCTCTCTGCAGTGATGATCATGACCAGGGCTTTAGAGTCAAACCATGTGTGCATGGAACACTATTTCAGGGCTCCCCTTTCCTCAAATGTAAAATGAAGGGATTGGACCAGATGCTGTCTCAGGTCCCTTCAGCTATCTTTAGGTTTCAGTTTGTCCTAACATACAGTGTAACACTGAATGAATATTCACATTCATTCCTTGCATGGGGGTCTAAACACATCCAGCATTTAAAAATGAAAAAAAAAGGTGGAAAGGATAAAGCATCCACTCAGCAGGCCACCACCACCAGTTCAAGACAGAAAACTGTGGCGCACTGAGTGTGGTGCTGCAAATCCCAGGATTGTACCTGCTGTGGTACAATCCCCATAGGGGCCAGTTTCTCATGTTTCCTCAACCTGTACCAGAACCAGAGTTCTTGGAAATCCACAAGTCAAGCTTTTCTCCTTTCTGGACAACTCTCATGAAGTATGTGGTGTGGTTCTTATACTTGCCCCTGAAATTCAGACTATGCTGTTTGGTTTGGTAGAATTTTGAAGCTCTTCACCCAAGTGACCTTCTTAAAAATGAACTCTTCCTTTTCCTTCCTTTTTTCTGTGTTGTTGCTCTAATGTGTCAATCATATTTTGATTTTAATCCTCCCACCTGGATTTTTAAAATGAAATGTTTCTGTCACTGTTTGTGACATTTCTTTCACACTTTTCACTAAGAGTAGTTTCCCACATTTCATACACGTAATCTCTCTTCTAAATTTATTCTCCCTTCCAAGAAACGTATCATGGTTGTTAGAATACTTAACCACCATCCCAAAGTAGTACTGATAGAACACTTTGGACCCAAGCCTTGCCACTCAGTAACACAAACACTTCTAAAACAATTACCAAATTAATAAATAGATGACAATACGTGTGCTGGCTGTTTTGTTTTCTTGCACTACAACCTTGTCCATCTGAGTCATTATGTTGACTGCCTGGTACGTAATAATACATTACATTTGCAGTGCTCTTAAAATTTATTTCCCATAACATTCCATAATTGAGCAGGATATTTTGTTGTACTTCTGATTTTTTTTCTTCTCTCACCTTTCTTCCCTCACCGTCTAAATGTTTTTTGTTTTTCCTTTTATATCTCAACTATTTTACATTACGGAAAAGGCAAAACTATATAGAGACAGTAAAAAAAAAATCAGCAGTTTCCAGGGGTAAGAAGGGCGGAAGGAAAAAATAGGTGGAACATAGCGGATTTTGAAGGCAGTGAAACTACTCTGTGTGATACTATGATGGTGAATACATGTCATTACACATTTGTCCAAAACCATAAAATGTACAACACCAAGAGTGAACTCTAAGGTAAACCATGGGTATTGGGCAATAATAAAATAACCTCAAATTTTACAAATCAAAATTGGTAGACTTGGAGGGAGAAACTGATAAATATGTCGGTGGGTGATTTCAAAAGACTTCTCTTAAATTATGGATAGGTTGAGCAGACAAAGAAAACTAAAATAGAAAAATCTTAATGGTCATATGTACCCATTTTTTTTGTACCCATCAATTAGATTTGATTTCTATACCCACAATTGGAATGTATACATTCTCCACATCACATTAAGACCGAATAAACAAAACAAAATGAAACCACTGACCATACACTAATCCATAAAGCAAATCTCAACAAATTTCAAAGTGGTATCTTATTGACCACTGTGGTGGTTTTAAAACAAAATAACAAAGTCCACGAATCTTCTGTAATCCTCTCATCAAAAGGTAGAGTCAATGTTCTCTCTCCTTGAACCCAGAGTGTCCTGTGACCTTCAATGACAAGAATGTGGCACAAATGACTCTGCTTTACTCCCAAGGTGGATTAGAAAAGGTCATGTAGCTTCGGTGAGTTTTTCTTGGGACCATCAGTCTGGAGTTTTCCATTAGGGCTACCCTGAGGCCCTAATGTGGAGACATCAAATGGGGGTGGGGTGGGGAGAAGGGTGGAGAGAGGGAGAGAGAGAGAGAGAGAGAGAGAGAGAGATTGAAAGAAAGAGAGAGATGCCAGAGGAGCTCCAGCTGTTTGAGTTTTCCCAGTCTAGGCACCAGACAGGTGAATGAAGAATCCTTTGAGAGACCCTAATCCCAGCTACCATCTGACTGCAGCTGCCCCAGAGACCCTGAGGAAGAACTGCCTAACGGAGTCCAGTCAATTCCCCGATTGATTATGAAAAAATAACTGCTATTGTTTTATGCCACTGTCTTGGGGTGGTTTGTTATGCAGAAATAGAAAACTCAAACAGCCACATTCTCTGACCAAAATGCAGTCAGATTAGAAATCAGTAACAACAATATAAATTTTAAACATTTTAACTTCCAATTTTAAAAAATACGGAATAGCTCGTGATTCAAGAAGAAATCATACTGAAAAATTTAATACTGAATGATAGTGAAAGTATTGCATATTTAAACTTGTGTGATATAGTGGAAGCCACTATTTGATAAAATATATAAGCTTAAATATTTATATTAACAAAGAAGAGGTTAAAAATGAATCAAGGACCCGGCTTAGAAAAAGAACAAAAGAATAAACCTGCAGAAAGCAAAACAAAGAAATTAATAAATGAAAGAGCAGAAATTGATAAAATTAGACAGAAGATATGAGCAGGCATGGAAAACAAATGGCGAAAAACCATATGACAAAATGCTTCATCTAATTAGTAATCAAAAATTCAAACTGAGACCATAATTAGCTACCATTTTACATATACAAGATTTGCAATTAAAAGGTCTGGCAATGCCAAGTGTTGGCAAGGATGTGGACTGATGAGAAACTGTATATGTTTAAAAAGAAAAGAAAAGAAAAGAAACTGCATTCTCGTATGTTGCTGAGAGAAGTGTAAAAGTTGGTACAACCTCTTAGGAAAACAATTTTACATTCATTTTAAAAATGAACATTGACTATGTCATGATCCAGCAATTCCATTCTGAGGTATATATCCTACAGAAACCCTTGCATATGTGCATCTAGACAACTCAAAAATGTTTACAGTAACATTGTATTAGGAAAACTGGAAATAATGTAAATATCCATTACCTGGAGAATAGATCTTTTAAAATGGAATATTTACACAGTGGAATATTACACAGCAATGAAAGTAAGGGAGCTATGGCTATGTGCAACAGCATGGATACATCTCTAAAACAATGATAAGTGAAGTATCAATATTAAAAAAATTCTTACATGGTTAAAAAACAACAACCATAGAATGTGAAGGTAATGATAAATTCAACATTTAGGATTTTAATCACCTCTAGGGCAAGGCAGGAAGACTAGATATCTGGGGAAGAGTGCATGGGTAACTCTAGCAAGAAAGGTACTATTCCAGTTATTCAGTTGGGGTTTTGGTTAATAGCTGTTGTATTATTATGCTTTATAACTTTATAAAGCATAAATGTATGTTAATATATTTATAAAATATATTCACATATATTTTCCTGTTGGTATTAAATATTATATCAAGATTTTATAAAAGAAATAACATTGAAAAAAGTTTATTATATTAATAAAATATCAACTTTAGAGTTAGATTCAAATTTTAATCTTGAAATTACAATGTACTTGCTGCTTCACCTTGGAAAAGTTACTTTATCTTCAAATCTTACTTTTCTCATCCATAACATGGGAATAGTAATACCTCACTGGGTAGTTGTGAAGATTAAAACAGATTATGTTTATAAAGAACTTGATACATATTTATGAATTTAGTAAGCAATAGTGACTGAAACCTCAACTCAAAATCTGTTTGAGATGTGTGTGTGTGAGTTTGATCTGTTTGGGCTCTAAAATATACTATAATATTTGCAGTTGTAATTACACTACCTTTTTACCTGTGTCTTAAAAGGGCTCTTTCTCCTTTAGTTATTGTATTAGTTACTCTCTGTTGTAGTGTTTTTATTGAAAAGTTCCAGAACTAGTGAATTAGTGATACTAAAAACAATACCATTATTTTTTTATATCTAAATTTATAATTTATTAAAAAAAAATCCCATATATCTGCCTTATTTCCTCCATTTATCTTAGTTTGCATTATCAAAGCTAAATAATATTAATAATTATAATAATGATACTATTAGTAATAGTAATTTAACTCTGTAAAGGAACATTTATTTTCCACCATTAAAATTTATTCCTATCGCATGGCATCTAAGACATGGGGCTTCCATGTTTATTTCGGTTCCATGTTTTTAAAAAATTGTGTCATATTGCTATTGCTCACACTATTGGAAAGTTTAAAGTGGGGAGGATAAAGTCCAAGACAGGGTTATGGAAAAATTTATATTATAACATTTCCCAGCACAGAAAGCCAGAGGGAAAAGCAAATCAACAAATTTAATCTAGAAGTCACAGGACATTCTTGGTTAGTTTTGACTTGACCTGGTCCTGATATAGCGCTGCTCCTAAATGACACTTTAAATTTGCAACAATGAAGGAACAGTGCTTAACGTAGTATAAATTTTAAATCTTTCTGGGATGATCAGTCTAATTTTAGGTAGGATGAAGAGTCTATCAGCATCCTCCAAACAGTGTTGAATACGACTCAATCAGTTCAGTTTCTATATTTTTGTCTTCACCTGTCTGATAGGGTGAGCTTGCATGTCTGTGTCCAAGAGCTATACTGCAGTACAAACACCACCACCAACAACAACCAAACAAAACCCTTTTTTCTCTCTCACAAAGCTATAATAGAAACTGAACATATCAGTTGTATCATTTGGACTCTTCCTCTGAACTGAGCTTCTGAACAATACTCTCAGTCTCCTGGGGGAGTGGGAGATGGAACAAAAACCTCTGACCTAAATAAATGTCCAGTGTAGAACTGAAGGACGGGAAATATAGGGCCAACCAGCTTTCCTAAATTAGTATGTGTAGATTTGTTATTCCTCTTTTCAAAATGAATTTAATGCTTCTCTGTACGAACAGCTTTGTGACCCACGTTTTTTTATCCCAGTAGCTTTTATTCCCTCTGTCATCAATCTTAAATCTTAAAATCAGAAAATGAAGTTCTTCCATGTGGATTTTCAGATCTTGTAGCTCATGCTGGCGGTGCTTAATCTGACTATTCCACAGTTAAGGAGAGGCAAGAGCGTCACCTGAAAATTACATATATGATGGAGAATGTCTATCGCAATTGAGGCTAAAGTCTGAATAGTTTTTGTCAGGATTCTCTGTGATTGACAAGACTAGGGTGGCAGGGATACAGCACAGCTAAGTTTGGTTTTCAGGCCACTCAATGCTAAGGAGGGCCTACAGGGAGAAACTTCAATAACTAAATCCCGTGTGTGTGTGCACGCGCATGCGCGCACACGCGGGCACACGCATGCAATACACAAATGGGGCAGAGACATTCTGGTATTTCTTCATAGGTAACATTTGAGGGTTTAAGAGTTTTGTTCTTAAAGACCTGACCTTAAGCTTTTAGAACTAATGCTCTCACTTCTCACTCTTCCAAGCATTTCCTGGACAGCAAATTACTGACCCAGTTGGTCAGTAAGGGTGAATAACATTTTTATGATACTGATTGAAAATCTCTCAGCAGAAACAAAATACAGAAAACACGGTTTCCTCCTAGTGTCCTGCCAAAGCTTAACAGAAGCAAACTTTCAAAGCTTCTCCATTTGTCCTTTATAGTTTAGCTCCCACCCGAGAATCAAGCTTTCTCCTAGCTTCTTGCTCATACATGAACCCTATCGTTTTCCTTTAATTTCCCTGAAATTCTAAAACAGTGCAACTAAGCTGCCCCATTATATGCCTAGCATTAATAATCATCTCATTTCCTACTCGCAGAACTTGCTCTGAAACAATCTCTTTCTTTCCTAGGGACAAACCATCCAACTCAACTTCTCTGGCTCCCTAGCCCTTTATTGAGGCAGTGCCTGGCTCATTGTCCGTTCATCAAATCTTAATATTTTCCCTCTCTTCGTATACTCCTCATATCATTCTACACTCTCCGATCCACATCCTTTTCCCTGGCTCTGCGCAGGCCCACCTACGCCGTCACTCTTCCCAGACAAGCATGGACAATATAAATATTACTCAGGCTCTCTTTTACAGTTGATTACTTTTCCCTCCATCTTCAGAAAGGGAAAGAGATCCTGTATACTTGGCCAGCCTTACTTGGCCTCTCGGAAGAACATCGGTACATAAGAAGGGATGAGATATAAACAAACTTGAGTCTTGGCTGGCTGGGGCTGGAATAAAACAGGTGATTGTGAGACAAAAAACTCCATTAACAGTCTCCTGAGGTCATCGGGCCTCTTGCTTACAGTTGGTTTGGGGAGGCTTGCCTAAGTGAATTACTCTCAAAGTCTGAAACTGACTCCATTCTGCTGGTAAACACAACACTTGTTTATAGAACTCTTCCAAAGGATATAATAGGCATTTCCCAAGATCTGTTAGCTCTGGGCCGGTATTAAATTAGCCATTTTTCTCTGAAGGGTGTAATACTGCCCATAAAACCAATACCACCCGAATGTCTTCTGTGATCTAGGAGAATACATATGTGTGTATCTATATCTATATCTATATCTATATCTATATCTATATCTATATCTAGATTATATAGATGAATAAACATAAATATTTCCCCCCAATCCTCTTAGGCAGCTTACGAGAAAAATATAGAAAAGATAAGACTATGGGTTTGGTTGGGGAGACTCTATGCCTTCTTTTATTATGTGCATCTGTGTATAGCAACCCTTTTTTTAAATTAAAAAAAAAGTAAGAGTGTTTTAAAATTCATCTCACCTTTAATGTTATCAAAGAGTCATAACCAAGGAGCACAGACAGAGAATAAGAATGGTAATGGCTTGCCCCGCAGGCTCAATTATTCCTTTAAAGCTCTATTTCTTTCTTCTAATTATGTTAGACAGTGATTGGGAGGATGGTACCTAATAATAAGGGTTTCATTGTCTCTCTTTTTTGTCTTGTCGCCAAAACTCTAATTACTCACTATCATGCACTTTACAAGGCGCTCTGGAGAAGCCATGCTGTGGACCCCTGGTCGTGTGGTTCACTGGTACAGACATGGGATTGGGAGCCACAGGCTGTAAAAGAAAGGAGCCTGGATGGCTTTCATATCCTGTTAGACAGAAGCATGACAGATTAGCGGGGGACTCCTTCCTTCTCAGGAAACCAGGCCTCTGGCTATAGCATTGTCTTTAGCTCAGTCTTAGATCTTTATAAACACTTTCCCCCTGAACTTTAAAGGACCGGAGCTTTTCAGCAACAGTTTAATGTGCATGAAACAAAAACTCAGATAAAGGGTTCAAGCATAAAATCTCATTGAAGGGTCTGATTTCTCAAGATGCTTTCTACAAACTCAGACTTCATGCCCGGAAAAATATTTCAACAGAGAACTTTTTATTTATTTATTTATTTATTTATTTATTTATTTATTTATTTTATTATTTTTTTTTTTTTCAGAGAACTTTTTCATTGGAGACAATACTAGCTCTAGAAATGCATTAGCCTTTACACATAATATGGAATCTCAGTTGTAAAGAAATACAACTTGCTGGTCTCCATTAGGGACAGGTTGTAGTAGAAGTCCTGGGTTAGGAGTCTTGGATAAAAGATGTCTAAAAGTAGAGCAGGGCAGTTGCGAGGTGATAACTAGGAATTACAGGAAATGAACTCATGATGATGAAATGTCTGGGGAAGATGAATTGTGGAGAGGGGAATGCGAATCCTTACAAAACATGAATAAAGATATATGGGCAGGTGTCTGAAGAAAGTGGACACAAAAGAAGACTCAAATACATAAAAAAGCACATGATATTTACTTGGGTAGACTGAGTATTTACCCATATCAGTTCTCCCTTAATCTGCCAATTTTAATGAAATACCAGTAACAACAACAACAGTATGTTTTAAGAATAATGATCATTAATATATAGTCAATGACATTTATGTCACTTACTTTTTGAGTGTTTTCATGTCTTACATAGTTAAGTCCCCACAATAATCTTATGATTATATCGCCATTTTGTAAATGAGGAATTTAGGTAGGATTGAAGAAACTTGCGTAAGGTCACATAGCCAGTAAACAGTAGAACTGAAATCCAAAACCAAGGATTCAGGCTCTAAAGCTTAGCATTATCTGTATTTCCAAATCAGTGGAACTGAATAGTGAGTCTAGAAATTGACTCAATTGAAGAATGTAGCCTGTGTATCAGGGGAGGAAAATACGGGTGATGATTTAATACTCGAATTTGAGACACCAAGGTAGCCATCTGGAAACAAAGTTGAACCCTAGCCCACTCTTTACACTAAAGTCTTTTTCAAATGTATCAAAGATTAAAAAGTGTAAAACAAAACAAAAATCATCTAAGAAAATTTGGGTGACTGAATGACAGGGGTTGGGAGAAGAGATTTAAATTTTATACTATTTGCTCTTATTATCTGTTTAAATTAATTATTTTAAAAGAAAGAAAAGTGGTAGGGCTGCCTATGGGGTGTGTGTGTGTGTGTGTGTGTGTGTGTGTGTGCGCGCGCGTGTGTGTGTGCGTGCGTGTGTGTGTGTGTGTGTGTGTGTGTGTGTGATATGAATAAACGCTAATGCATTCAGAACTGTTCCTAAATGAATACTATCTCTGGGGGTTTTCTCTGCCCTCCAAAATGTGTCTGTCTTGTGTCTATTTCTATGTGATATTATAGATTGTTCACTTTTTATAGTTTCTTATTAATTTAATAGTATGAACTTTGCCTCCAGGTTACTAAGTGTAGTGTATGAGAGTTGCTTTGAGTGAGAGACTGTGCTAGAATATGAGGCATGCTTTATGGGGAAAAGGCTGATCATTTGGAGAAGTTCAGCACCTTCAAAATGCGGCAATTATGCCAGACTTTCTGAAGTTTATATACTCTGGTCCATAAGAAGTATTCTAAAGTGACAGAGAAGGTAGTAACCTGTCATCGCTAATAATGGTTGACAAGTTTGTATGCTTTTCTTGACAGGTACAAATCATTCTTTTGGGTTCATTTGCAAGTTTTTGGATAAAACACAATGCTTCTGAGTTTATAAATACATACCTAAATAAATGACCCATTATATTTGGTTAATTTCAACAGTATATCAAATAAACTTTAATTAAAGCATCTTTGTTTAGCGAAGTTACAGATGAGTCTCAGTAAATGAAGTAATGGTTTTAATTTACATGGAATATTGAGGCAACTATTAAAAATAAGTTGAACTATTTCCAGTCGAGTATACATTTTTAGAAAGCTTACTGAATGTAAGCTTTAATATGAAATGAATGTTGTATTTTCATTATGCTTAAGAAATGGCCATATGCAACCATCTGGGACTTCATTAATTATCCAAAAAGCTGCTGTCATTTTTGCCTTGGGGACCTAGCTGGTGAGAGGAATTTGTTTTAAGCTTATGACTTAATAAAGCTTGGCAACTATTTTGACCACTGCACACTTTTAGGCATATTCTTTCCCAGTGTGTTGCTTCTGAACATTTTCCCTCTTCTGGGAATGCTCTTTTTCCTGCTTTAAAAATTTAACATTCATTCTTTATTACACAGTTACACATATTTAGTGTAGAAAAAATATATTATACAGATGATCGAGGAAGCAAAAAAGATAAAACACTCTATTTTCCATCAAGAAATAAACACTGTTAATATTTTGATATGTAGCAAAGGGACTATTATATCACAGTTGTTTTTTGCAACTTGAAAAAACTTATACATATAACACGTGCTCATGTTTAAAAAAATAAAATAGAATTGAATGAACTCAAAAATGAAACTCCCTCATCTATTGTGGTAGCCAGTATGATTATTGAAATCATTTTTATGAAATTACTAGTATGTTCTATATATTCTCTCTCTATATATGTATGCATATGTGTAAAACACCTTCTTGTTCACAAATTTCTATGTAAACTGTTCTACAACTTGCTTTTTAACAAAATGTATAATGTATAGGTCTTCATATCAATGTGTATAGATGTACCCAATTTATTTTAAAGTTTGCATAGAATTGTTATATTGCTACACCCTAATTATTTAACTAGTCCTCTGTTGATGGACATCTATAATGTACCCAGGTTTTACTGCTACAACTCTGCTTCTGTGAATATCCTGGTGCCTGTAGGTTTTGTCTGGTTAGTATGTGACAAAACCACATCCTCCAAAACACAAATGTAAAGAAAAAGAGACTCTATGGTTGGACATCACTGTTTTTAGTCTTACAATCTTAAATACTGTAATTATAATGAATGCCCGAGTTTATAACTTTTTTAAGTTTTAAACGTTTAATCTATTTATATTTTATAAAAAAAGAATTTCTTCTTTACCCTCATCTACCACCCCTTCCCCCCTCTGGTAACCACTAAACTATTGTCTGTGTCTATGAGTTTTTGTTTTTTCACTTGTTTGTCTTTATTTCTTCATTTGTCTGTCTGACTTATTTCGCTTACTTTAATAATCTCAAGATCCATCTATGTTGTCGCAAATGGTATAATACTATTTCATCTTTTCCTATGGCCGAATAGGTAGTATTCCATTGAGTGTATATACAACAACTTCTTTATCCAATCATATATTGTGTGATATGTAGATGATATATCGTACACCTGAAATCTACGTAAATTTACTAAAACTTGTCACCTTAATAAACTTCAATTAAAAAAAATTTTCACCCGAATCAGACACTTTCAATGACTCAGGAAGTTCACTAATAAAATATTGAGATAAGTACTCTTATTTAAATAAAACCTAAACATTCTAATATTGGAAAGTCCCCATATATTTTAAATTATACTGTTTACTGTAGTAGTTTATAATTTGAAAGCCCTCATCATGACTTTGTTAAAAATCTTGCTAATTTAGGGCTACCCTCAAATTTGAGGTCTCTTGGTATATAATACTCATTGATGAAAACACAATAAAAATTATCATTTAACAATTTGAGTAGGAATAAAAGAACCCAGAGCCCAGGGTCGGTAGTGACTTTATCTGAATAGTAGTAACTATTATCTGAACAGCAACTATAAGCCAAAAGCCTGTAAAATGGAATGAGAAACCCCTTAACTAGTTTGTTTTATAAAGCTGAAACATTTAAAGATAAAATGGAGACTAGCTCTGTTTAATTTTTCTTTCTGACTCCTAATTTTTAAAATGTTTTTAAAAGTAATGTACTCTCTAGATTTATTCTGAGTCTGATGTCCTGCCTTCTGACTTTTAAAATTTGAGAAAATGTGGCCATTTATTTTCCTGTTGTTTGCTAAATTAGCAAGGAGAATCAATCCAGCAACTAGCAAAGATGTAATTATAGTATTCAAGATTAATAATCTCTAAAATACAGCATTATTCTTTCCTATTCGAAATTTTGTTTTTAATTTTTTTTTATTGGGGAATATTGGGGAGCAGTGTGTTTCTCCAGGGCCCATTAGCTCCAAGTTGTTGTCCTTCAATCTAGTTGTGGAGAGCGCAGCTCAGCTCCAAGTCCAGCTGCTGTTTTCAACCTTTAGTTGCAGGGAGCACAGCCCACTATCCCATGTGGGAATTGAATGAGCAACCTTGTTTTTGAGAGCTTGCGCTCTAACCAACTGAGCCATCTGGCCGCCCCTCTGAGCATCTGGCCACCTCTCTGGAAGCTCAGCGGCTGCTGGTTGCCTTCAATCTAGTGTGGAGGGCACAGCTCACTGGCCCATGTGGGAATCGAATCGGCAACCCTGTTGGTCAAAACTCACACTCTAACCAACTGAGCCATCTGGCCGCCCCTAAAGTAAGTTAGTAAGTTAGTTAGTTAGTTTTCATTAATATATTACGAAGCTTACTGTTAACCAACTGCTCCGTCCCTTATCCCATGCTGTGTCCTGAAGCAACTTCCGACCATTGCTATGACAGCCATAAGGCCATCCCAAAGGATCCAAGTTACAGTCACACAAAGGATTTTGGGAACATAGTTTTGTTCTGAAGTTCTTCCCACTGTGCCAGATGATTACAAGGTTATGAGGTTAGAGTGTGCTGCATGTACCAGATGCTTTTTATATAGTAGCTCCAGCTTTGCCTGACATTGTTCTACCATGTGAAACGCCCGGAGGAAAACTCTTCCTTCCCGCCTAAGCCTAGAGAAACCCATCAAATATTTTCCCTTGGAAATTCTGACTCTTGAGTCATTAGTAGGATATGTGTTCACATACTTCCCATCTCCTTCTTCCAGGGCTTAATCATAGTTGGTTAGGAGGAGGAAAGGGTGGGTTCCTACATTTATAAACACTAGAATGAAAGGTTATGAAAAGTCCAAATGTTCCCATATCTGATCTGACTGAAGAGAAAGTTTGCAACCCAGAAGTCAGGGATATTAGGCGAAAGTCTTGCTGAGAGCATCCATTGGTAGGACGCAGCCAGCATGTAATAACCATCCTAAGATCTACTCAGGAGCAACCTGATGCCTCTGCCCCTTTGACTGTGAAAACCTTGCTGAAGTCAAGGTATATTTTCAGAGACTACCTTAAGGGATAGAAAGAATAGCTGCCTTCTATTGCTTTTTGTGCCTTCTATTGTGAGGGAATAATTTTTTTTTTTTCAGGTATGAAGGTTAGACTAAAACACCAGGATTAACTGCAGTGACTGGAATCTGATTCCAAGACAGGAAGTGTAAACAACTGTGTGAATAGTGTTCACACAGAACCTTCAGACTGATTTACCGGGAGCTCTTTGGAACTTGTCATGCATGTCACACTGACCTTGCAAACTCAATTACCTGTCAGAAGAGGCTGGATACTTCTCTGCATCATACAAATCAAATCCAGCTTTCCAATGCAACTATCTTTTCCCCTTTATGGTAGACATTATCAAGTCACTTTGTAACACTGAGACATTAAGAACTCAGAAACATTAAGAATCTTGGATGGTGGTAAAAGAAAAAAAAAAACACCTGCAATTTGAGGAGGCGGAGTTAGAGAAAGTACAAGAGTGGAAAGTGAAATTGAGCCTGGAGGAGTGCAGAAAGAGAAGAAAATTCACTACAGAGCAGAATATGTGTTTTTGCAAGAGAAAGCCTTCTGGTAGTTAGCTTCAGAAGGAACAATAGGAATAAGTAGGGCAATAAAACAACAACAACAACAACAAAAAACATGGCAGTGATTAAAGATAATTTGGCATTTGAAAAACAACAAAGCATTGGTTATCACCATATAACTATTTACTGGTTACCAAATCATAGGCTAACTGAGCTTACTCTAGGCAGACTGAGTACAGAAGGGTTAGGCAGTCTATCCCCTCACAAAAATAATAAATATATTGCTGGGGCAGTGATCTACAGGAGGAATTCTTTAAAAATGCTGTTCTGACTCTAGAAGTTAAATGGGTAACATGGTGACTACAGTATTTAAATTCTATCTAAGTATAAACCCTTGGAGATTCTCTGGTAGATTTTTCACACTCTGAGTGGGAACTTAGATCTTAAAATTTTTATTATGTTTGGATCACAATTATATTCTTTTTCCTTTCTCACCAGATCAATTCATATTTTCTTCTCAATTTTTATTTGTCACATGTAACACTTGATAACAGAAATAAAGTATATTTTTAAAAGAGAAGACATGTCTTACCAGTTTAGTTTACTCGCTAGTTTACAGTAGTAGAATTCTTTGAAACTAGATATCATGGGAATATTTCAGGGTTTGGAACTTGCACGTATAAACCAGCTGGGCTTTGTTTAAAGTTTTAAAGCCTTCAAATATTTCACTGAAAGAAACCCAAGATATCTTTTTTTTATAGATGCCAAGAGGTCACATTTTTATTGGTTCATCTGTGTGTCATATAAAAAGTCCTTCATATTTTTAACCATAATAAATCTCTAGGTTCCTGGCCCAATCACCTCACATCATCAAGAAAGGTTAATTGTGAGTCTCACTTTTGTTAAGTATAGTGCTTATTTATGGGAGCCACATTTAGTCAAACTTGTTCATATTTTTATTAAAAGGAATGTAATAAACAAAAGAAGCAAGACTTTACACAACATACTTGCTCTTTAAGGAGTAACCAGGTTACATTTTAATTTAGAAGTAGTTGCGCTGGAATAATTTGAGTATTTGGAGAAAATTCAACTGTATCATTCCCCTGACTAAAAAAAAATTTAATTTATTTTCCAATTACAGTTGACATACAATATTACCGTGTTTACCCCAAAAGAAGACCTAGCTAGACCATCAGCTCTAATGTGTCTTTTGGAACAAAAATTAATATAAGACCCAGTGTTATGTTATGTTATGTTATGTTATGTTATGTTATGTTATGTTATGTTATGTTATATTATATTATATTATATAAGACCTGGTCTTATATTATAGTAAAATAAGACTGGGTCTTCTACTAATTTTTGCTCCAAAAGACGCATTAGAGCTGATGATCCGGCTAGGCCTTATTTTCAGGGAAACACGGTATATTAGTTTCGGGTGTACAACAGACCCCTAATTGTTTTATTTTCAGTGAAAGCTGTTGTGAGACAAGGGTGGTGAGGTTCTGGGACAGATAAGAAAGGGGGAAATGCATCCCCTAATATCTGGTTGTTCTTTCCCAGGTCAAACAGTATCTTAAGGGGAATTTCTGTGAAGCTTGAGATTCTTCCCATAATGATGGAACATTCTAAAGAGAGGGGCGTATACTTATTTTCAGCTATAGTTCTGCTTCTCTTCCAATGATCTCTCCGTAAGGTTTCTGCACTGAATCTTTATCGCTAGTTACTGTTCACAAGACACACACACACACACACACACACACACACACACACACACACACACCCCTCTTTCTTTCTCGCATTTTTCTTTGTCACCTCTGCATCATAGGACAGTTGTTTAGAGTCACTGTACGAAAGAGTAAAAGGAATCCAGGGTCACCTAGCACAGGTCACAGAAACAGGACTAGCACTTCAGAGTCTGAGTTCCAGACCAGGCATGAATGCCTTGAACCCCTGTGTTGAGGTGCCACTTCTGGGAACCAAGAGCTGTATTCATATAAACAGCTGCAGAATCTAGCAAGGAAATTTATGTAATTAGCGAAGCAGGCAGAGATAGGATTTTTGGCTTCAGATTCAAATTCCACTTCATGATTCCAAGGTGGAGAGTGTTTTGTTATCTACCCACGTGGGACTGATTTCCCTCTTAGGCCTCTAAGTCAAATACCATTACTGTGGCAGGAGCCCAAGAAACTGTAAGAGACTGAGGCAGAACATTCTCATGCATCCACTCCCTAAAGCTTTGGGTTCACAGTGTCTGAACGAAATTCAAACAGGGGAAGCAAAACAGGGCACATCATATTATTGCCCTCGTTAGGCTGTCGTGTTAGCCATGCCAGAGGCCCAGGACTGGCTCACTCAGAAGGACTTCAGTCATTTACCCAGAGGTTGGGAGACAGTTGAACGTTCATGCTTTGAGGTCTTTTTCCGGGTAGAGCGGGGACTCAGTTGGCTCTCCTTGCTCTGTGCCCTGACATGAAGCCCGAGAACCCTCTCCCTTGCTTGAGGCAGCATCTCATTCAACATCCCCTCTTTTGTTTATTTATTGTGCAACTTATATGTGTATCACCTCAATTATAAACCCAGACAGGGGCTTTCCCCTCCCTACACCCCCATTCCCCATTGTCTAATAACTTTCCTGGGTGAGCTGGCACTGGTTCTGCAGTACAGGTCCCACACATGTCCACCGTCGCTCTAGGCGGCTTCCAGACAGTGTTTGCCTCCCCCTTGGAGCCCTTGGTGGGTTAGCTGATATATGGTCCTTGGAATGTTCTTCCAATTGATGTGTGAGTCTGAAGGGCACATGGCAAAGAGAAAGGAAGGAGGAGAGAGTGGGAAGGAGAGGAAACCTAGCAAGAAAAGGAGAGGGGCTGGGGACCACAAGCAGTGTAGCACCAGCTTTAAGCCATAAACCGTTGAATCATAAAGAATGACTCTGAGGAGTGGACTAAATGCTGTTTGACTCAGAGTATGCTAGTACCTGTCCCAGCTTGATTTAAAACCTTGACATGTTTCTCAGCATCTGTGGTTTTCAGAGGTGCTGCAGTCCTGGATTTGGCGGCTAGGCAGTCCCATAGCCATTTCACCTCATGTTAGAGGGTGAGGGCCTTGGGAATGTCTCCTTACTTTCTCCCCCTTTCTCTCTCTCTCTGTTACTTGGCATCAGCTAAACCTCCGATGATTTGGCATTGAAACCACAGAAAGCTTAATGCATGCTAACTCTGTGAAATGACAGGGCTTTTATCAGGGAGTGGAGAGGAGCAGGTAATAATTGTCAATGTCCTTTAATGTTTTGGGGAGATGTTATGTGGAGGAGGAAGTGGTAATCAGGATGGATTTGGGGGGCTCGCAGTGGGGGAGATGGGCCTCTAAAAGACTATTCTATATCTCATTTCATCTAGTCTGGTCTCTTTCCCCACCCAAAGATACTATCTATGAATATATGAAGCAGAACTGAAATCTAGGTGAATACATGTATTAACTTTAGTTTAACAGCTACAACAACAATTAAGCTAAATAGCCGAGGGCAGTTTTCAATGGAGTGAAAGAGTGGTGGTGATCTTTTAGCATAATCTGTGGGGGCTTGTCAAAGAAAAATTCCGGCCCTTAATTCTGATCCTGACTAAAACCCACACTCCACACCCCGTGCCTTCTGGTGTGAAAGTCACGGGTTTATGTGCCTCTTAGGGAAATGTATCACATCCCTTAGAGAGTACACCCTTTGGCCAGTGTCCCTTCTGAGATACAGAACATGTAGCACCATCAAACAATGGAGTGCTTCTTAACTTGTGGACTATGAATCCATGTTAGGAGCCTTGCACTTCTTGTAAAAGGTCCATATATGAATATCTATAGACTGAAGGGACAAAACTATGTCACTCAAATATGTACACTGTTATTAAAATATAGGTCAATGCTTTTATGATGAATAAGATACAAATTCATTTCAAAGTGAACTAAATTTACAGCAGCTTTTTTTGTGCCGTATTTCAATTGACAGGGGATACAAGTACAGATATAATTCTATGGGCATGTACAAAAGTCTTTTTCCTTTAATAAAGAATTTATGCCTGAAAGGTTGGGAACCACTGCTAAAGAGGGCCTGACTAGATATGGAGACTTTTGATAAAACACACACTGTAGTTACTTTATCAGAACAGCTTTACTACTTAATAGAAACATCATAAGAAGGAGCTCAGGAAAAGATAAACAAGTGTATGGCTCTGGCAGAGGAACTGAAATGATTTTGGAGATTGAAGGATATCAAAGTAAAAGCGATTATTGTCTTGGCAGCTAAATGGTGGTAGGCTATAGTTTCAAACAAGTTGGTTTGGGCATTCATAGATACTTATCAAACTGGTAGATCTCTCCCAAAGTCACTGCTGGTACTTGCGCGTGAGATTGACACCAAGTAGCCTCCTTAAGTATTATAATAACCTGATCTTAGTATTACAGGCATACTCCCAACATGCATACATGAACAGCTAAAGGACATCCAGGTAGCCCATGATTTTAGCCTCAACTCTAAATAGGAGCTACTTGGCTAGTAGTTAGCTAGAGTCCATCCTCTTATAATATTACCACACTTCTTTAATATAAATTAAAATTGCAATAAAACACAAACATTAATGCATACCTTTATAGCACACTGTACCTGCATTCAGTTAGTATTAGATTGTTTGACTGGCAAATTGCATGATTAGCTGATGAAAGTTGGGAGAAAAGAACATGATTCTCTTAGCGCTCAGCCTGCCTGTAAGACCTCCCAGAAAGTACCCAGAACCATGAAATGGTTTTAAAGGTGAATGGCAATGCAAGCTCCTTATTCTAGGGTTTTAAGGCAGACATTAAGGCAGGGGAGGAATGTCTCCTCCAAATGTGATTTGGGAGATTAATTCAGCTGGATGAACTAAGTGCCCATGGCAGCACCCGTTGGGGTGGCTCTGCCCCTTGTGTGTGTGGAGTGGGTGGGGGAGGTCATGGGCAATGGTGCATTGTGGTGGATGAAATAGTAAGAAGTGGGAGGAAAGGTGCATATTGTTCCTAGAAAAAGGGGGCTAAAACTATCTAGTAGGCAGTATGAGAAGAAGGAGCTTGGAGGATCAAGGAGGTACTTACTCATGGTCTGATGTGGTGCGGTAATATTCATTCAGTCAAAACAACTGGGTGGATTGTTGGGTGTTATGGCTTGATCTCTTCCCTTGGTTTCCTAGCATCTTTCTCAACTTCTGATGTTCCCTTGGAAGGCTTCCAGTGGCATTGAGTTTAACTAAATCTTATCTATATGAAAATGTTAGCTGGGGACCTTTGGTATGGGACACAGTATGTGACCTGATCTGGAAACTGCTTCCCTCTGGAGCTGGCAAGACATACATAGCCAGAACAGCCAGTCATACCATGTTTCCCCGAAAATAAGACCTAGCTGGACAATCAGCTCTAATGTATCTTTTGGAGCTAAACTTAATATAAGACCGGGTTTTATTTTACTATAGGACCAGGTATAATATAATATAATATAATATAATATAATATAATATAATATAATATAATATAATATAATATAATATAATATAATATAATATAATATAATATAATATAATATAATATAATATAATATAATGTCTTATATTAACACGTTGCATACGGCAGGGTTTAAATCCCTCGTGAAGATTCTCGTGATCCGTACGCAACGTGTTAACTTTTGCTCCAAAAGGCGCATTAGAGCTGGTTGTCTGGCTAGGTCTTATTTTCGGGGAAACAGGGTACTTACCCAGCAGGAGAAAACTTTCCAAATGATGTTTATCCAGAGACTTTTCTTTCAGAGCTTTTGCCAATGTTCTGCACAGAAACTGTTGATTGCATTGACCAAGACTAAAGTTATTTGCCAGCTTGGGTAATTCAGTGGAACAGCCTGCAAAACTATAGTAGTGAAAAAGGAACAATGATGGTTATGAAATTAAATCAGAATCGGCAAGGATTTTGGGTCTGGATTTTCCAATTTCTGGTGCGTTTTGCTATATTTTATGGATACAAATGCACATGCACGTGATAACCCTGGAGATCAGTAACGGGGAGCATCCTCAGAACAGGTACAGACCTGGCTCTGTGATGGGTGCTCAGTTGTTTTCTGGTTGTACTTGGGTTGCCAGATAAAATGCAAAGATGCCCAGGGACATTTGAATTTCAAATAAATAGCAAGTAATTTTTTAGTATAAGTATGTTCCATGTGATATTTTGGACATATACTATATAGTAAAAACAACAACAAGTCTCATTGTTTATCTGACATCCAAATTTCACTGGGTGTTCTGTATTTTTATTTGTAGCAACCCTGTTCTACACTATGGTCTTAATGGATTCTCAGTGTTCATTTAAAAAAAGTAGATGAAAAAGATAAGTGGCCTAATTCAGAAAGGGAATAAGTAGGGAAAGAATTTGAGGTGGTTTGGCCATGATGCACTGAAAAGATAGCTGGTAGATAGATGGCACATGGACTGTGAAGCAGTCTTTTCTATTTCCAGAGATATTCTGACCTTGTCACAAAGGCTCCAGTCCTGAGCACTTAATTTCAACAGCCAGCTAGCGGCCTCTACTTGAATGTCCTGTTGGCACCTCTGACACAACGCTGTTGGTTGTGAAGGTGGACACATGGCCAGGATTTCTGTTTGTCATGGCTCTTTTGGAAAGAAAGATTTGGCTGGGATCCCTGAAACTTAAATAGCTGCTACTTTGGCTACATTTTCCTGAAGAGTATAGCCAAAGCAGTGGAAGTTCCAGGGAAAACATGAGCCTCCAAACCTTCGTGCCTTCCCCTGCTCTGGTGAAATGGTCTGACCGCATAGGAGTGGCAGCGATTCTCTTTCCACTCAGTCTTGTGGCCTTGACTAGAAGGAGGATGAATGGCCTCCTTGGGTCCATTTCCTTAAGCACACATGGTTATATTGGCTCATCTGAGTCACTCAGATGGCAAACCCAGGAAAAAAAACCAAAACACATTTAATCCAGTTCCGCAGGTATCACACCCCCCTCGAGGTGTAGCCTGATACTATATAACTAATTATGCCATTGAGTCAGGGCCAATTCCTAGAGTGGCACAGGCGCTATGGAGGTTGGAAAGGGATGGTGCCTCTGCATCTAAAGTGTGTGGCCAGAAAACAGATTCCCAACTAAATTCACCATCTTTCCTCTCAGTCTGTCCTTAATGGCATGATATCATCTAAGTTACCCTGGCATCTGTTTTGAGCACCTACTTCTCTGAATGTTCTTCTCTTTCCCATTAGCTAATGAGTTATTAAGCCCAACACATTCTACCTCTGCAGTGCATCTTCCATTCTTCTTGCTACTACACTCATTCAAGCCATGATAACTCATCATCAAGACTATGGATCATTAACTGGTCTTTTTGTATCTGATTTTTCTGCTCTTTAAGCAGTTTGATTTATACTGATTAAATCAGCCAACTTATATAGACTGCTGACTAATTTTTCTCAAATACACCTGATTACATACTTGACTATTTAAAATCTTTCAAAGACCCCACATCATACCAAGTCTACCTGAGGAAGAAAAAGGCGCAGAAGCTGGGAACTAGGTGGGGGCTGGCAGGTGAGTCCAGAGGCTACTGGGCATTTGCTGCCCTGTGGCCTTGAAGAGAACTCCGTACTTGTCAGAGCTGGCAGGAAAGCAAGGAGGTTTCCTGAGCTATGGACCTACTTCCATGTGATGAAAATGAAGAAAGAGTTAGATAAATTTTGTCCAGTTCATCTCCTTTCAAAGGAAACAAAACCCTGAAAATGGATTGAATTCTGAATGGACAACAAAAAGGCTCCAAGTGTGCTGAACTACACAATCTAGAGGAAATGAACAAAAGACCTTTTCTAGTGGAAGGAATATGTGTACATTTTAGGGTAAATACTCAGCAAGAAGATAATTCAGAAGGTGGTTACAAAGGGAGTCAAAAGGGTAAGAGGTACAAAAGCTAACCGAAGTAAACTTTGCTAAGTCTCCCTTTGTCTTAACATTTCCTAATTTCTTAAGTCTAATTGGTTGTGACTTTTCCTGAAAGGTTGTAAAGGAATTCAATCTTTATATCAAGGATAAAGAGGCTCTTTAGTAAGCGACTCTGATTACACAAAATTACATATATTAAGAGTGTGACCTGGACCATACCTCCCCTTGGATTTACCTGAGGTTCTTACATTCATTTCACTGAGGATTATGGATTAAAACTGAATGCCTTCTTAGTGGGAAAAGTTAGGTAATTTACCTGCTGGGTCTTGATGCTGTTATTTCTTGCCTGACTGATGATGCCTGAAATCAGAGTCCAGCTCCTGAGGAAAGCACAGCTTTTCACGTAAGTCTTGCTATGTGATAAGTCACCATGGCAGCTACAAAAATGAATTTCCAATCACAACTGCCATTGGATCAGTGACTTAACTCTAGGAGGAGCCCCACAGAACAGTATTTTATTTGACCCATACAGTTCTGCAAATGGCATCATCTGCATGGATTATTATTTAGCCATAAAATCTCCAAGTGGGCAGTCGACCTTACATTGGTCATTTCATAGAACCATAATTTAAAACAAAAGCAAAAACTAAACTTCTTATTTTTAGACCACTTAAACAATTTGGTCATCAATGACTGGCAATCTATACTGAGTACCATTTACTTAGTGTATGTAGGCTGTTATTTTGTTTTCTAAAAAAAATAGAACAAATTCGCATTTTCTCTTCATTTTCGGTGCTCTTCATTAACTAAGGGAAGCTAAGTTATTGACCATGAGGATCAGGTTAGAATTAATCTCATATAAGGCCTCTTTATGCCACAGTGACAACATCTCTAATAACGATGCCATACGGTACTCGCTCTCCATTTCTTATTTCATTATCTTTCTTACAATGCTACTTCTAAGACAAAAAATGTGTCTTTAAGGCTTTTTTTGAATGCACAAAACAGTACAAATAGTCCTTAGAGTTCCTTCTTTACAAAGAAATTTGTTAATTTGAGTATTAGATGGATTTCCAAAATTATCACGGTTGGAAGAGCTGGTATAATTTTCTAGATGAAATTCTTCTCAGAGCTCTAGATCTGCATCTAGATCTTGTCTGGATACACTTCAGGTCATTGTAACATCAGGTATCAGAAAGGAAAATCTAACAGGGTACTTTAAATGTCTTTCACCCCCAACAGCAACTTGTTGCTATTTCCGTTGTTCTTGTCTTGAAAATAAATGAAACAAATCCCAGAAATTGATTTCTATGCTTAAAATACATAGATTAATGGTCAGGATATTATCGCCAATCAGGAAAGGGAGTGGAAAGGAACAGACACAGGAACCTCAAAGAAAAGACACAGTATTTTTTTGTCTTTTGTTCTGAGATGGAAAAAAACTGTCACCAGTACCGATAAGTCTCCTTTTGATCTTCTTCTTGAATAAGGAGGGATAAACAACTGGCTGTTTTACATTTGCTTTTAAAATTCAAAGCGAACTTGGTCCACACCAAACCAATTATTGACGGGCAGGCATTATTTCGGTCAGAAAGCCATGTCAGTGACCTTCTCGTTATTATAGATATCTGCTTTTCTAAGGAGGCCCCGAAATCCCCCACAGCAGTCAGGAAATGAATTCAGTGATTAGAATTCTGTTTTTCCGATGGTGACCCTGTGGTTATGACCGTTTGATAGAAGAGTCTAATTTATTATCATAATGTCAGGGGAGCACATACTCCTCTTTGCATTGTAGAGAAGGTCATGGGTATGGGAAATGGGATTTAGTATTTTCTGTGAGGTTTATTATTAGTCCAGAAATAGTACCTAAGGATATGTCTTTATCTTTGCCATGTCATGGGGCAGCAGGAAATGTGATGTGTAGCCCTTGGAAATTTGGGGGCTTTACTGCTAGATAGCTCAAGGTTAGGGCCTGCTCAACACTACTCATTTTTAAATTTTGATTTATTTGTTTCTCACAGGTAAGTCAACTATGTTCAACAAAACAACGTTTTCTGAATGTTTATATTTTAATATCTAAGTACTAGAAAGAAGCAGTGGAAAGTAATACTTAAAAAAAACCCCAAAATTTTGATGTTTGGAATATACAGGGATATGAATCTTGGCTCTGTTGTTGAAATACCTATGAGAAGTTTGGCCAATGACTTAATCCCTTGAATTTGTAACAGGAGGAAATAATCCCTGCTTTATGAGGTTTTATTGTTTATACATTTAGAGCTAATATATGTAAAATATCTTGGAATATTGACTGGCTTTTAGTAGGAACTCATGAAGAACAGCTCTTTTTACTAACAAAACCCACCCCTCGTCAGGTGTCAGGGTTTCAGTCCACACTTGGGTCTGAGAACTTGTTCTGTGACTTGACCAAGTCTTAATCTGTGGAACCTCATTTGACTTCTCTGAAGAATTAAAAAGGTGGTCTAAGTCAGGATTTAAAAAACACAAAAACAAAACCTGTTGGTGTTCTGCCTTTCATCAAATTTTCCAAGGGATTAAGAACACGAAAGGACATTTCACAATTTACGTCCCTTAAACGCTAAATTTGTGATTTATAAAATAAAACTGATTTCAAGTTTATATACATAACATTTAAAATTTTTGCTCATGGTTATTAGAACATGCTATGCTAGAGAAGGCTATCAATGTATACTAAAATGCTTTAGAGCTAAAAGTTATGATGCATGAACTTCTGTATGTTCTTTAATATCTGAAGGGCCAACAGTTCTTATATGATGAGGCAAACACACTAGAATGTCTCATTTAAAATTCAGTCATGGTCACGGAAAAGAAAATTCATTAAATAGTCTTTCACAGTAATTAGAAATTAATAGAAGACTTATGAATTGAGCAAGATGTAAATGAGCATGCATTATTGATTCCAGAAGGATACTATGAAAATATGTTTCTATACCTTACAAAAAACATGTGCTAACACTATTTTGCAGACATCTAATGCTAGAGGAATAGAGTCACTTAGGATGTCTGGTGAGAAAAGTGAAAGAGGTGGTCTTAGTCAAGGGCTTTTAACGTGGGGGTTTTAGCCTAAGGGTCCAACATTTCAAACACTGCTCCCAGGGACCAAGATCCACTGGGGACCACTTTGTGGTCACTGCTCCTACAGTTCTGAAATTCTGTGACTTATGAAATACAACTCATTTCACATTTATTGAGTGTATTAATTTCACTTTTATTTACTGGTTATTAGAATGTGCTACAGCTAGCCATTTCAGAAGCTGCTGAAGCAGTGAGAGAACGTGAATTGCTAAGTATATCAAAGATTTAGAAATCCTTCAATGGTGCAGGAGAAACAAGCAAATACTCCACCCCTCTAGTTACAATGGGGGATGTAGGCAAGAAAGAAATAAGGAGCTGCTACCAAATGGTCATCTCCTCCCCATAAAGTGTCAAAAGTTTTTATGAAGGACTAAATGAAACTTACAAGAATGGTACAATTTAAGCCAGTTGGGCTGAACTGACCTAAGTTTATTCTTATTCTCATTTCATAAGATGTAACAATTTTTTTCTAATAGATGTGAAGTCAGTGGGGACTGAAAGAGTTCACTGAACTTCCATAGGGGCTCCACAACCTTTTAAAACGTAGGTGACATAATGGAGGGAATGGGTTTCTATGTGAGATCTAACGTATAACATCTAATTAAGGTCTTGCAAAGGGTACTGTTAAAGATAACTTTAAGGCTAAAATTCCTTGGGGGAAGTTGGTGTTTCTGGTGTAGGTGATGCCCCAGGTGAGGACCTTTTGGGGAGGGAAGGAAGGAAGGAAGGAAAAGTTTGGGCTCACAGTCAATCCCAAATGAATCCTACTATTGCAGCTTCAAGAATTCCTACCCTTGCAAACAGGCCTTTGTCCATGGTACAGCAGAGCTCAGAATTAGTTTGCAGGCTCACAACTATGTCTAAGAAGATCAGTAAGCCTCCACGAGATCACCCCCATAAAAGAATTAATCATAATAGCATCAACCCAACAGGAACGATAATTATGTTTCATCTATATGGCGCCATTCTTTTGAGAAAAATGTATTTTTTATAGACATCACTTGGGGGTGCTATTTTTATAACTAATTTATAGAGTCTGGGGAGTTTAAAGAGGTAATTATTTATTTTAAGACTTAAGTTCCTAGCCTTGTAAGGTGCTTAGGCAAATATTTCAGTCATATAGTTTCAACCTCACTAATAGAGACCCTGGACAGGGTGTGGCCAGCAGGTCCTCAAACCGAAATCCCTGCTAGGAAAATATTTGAATAAGAGAAACCAAAGGAAGGAAATCAATAGTTACTTAGTACCTAGCATGTTCCAGACACATAATGCTGGGCAGCTACACTTTGTAGCTCATTTATTCCTCATATTTAATCATTTCCTGTGAGATAAAGTAGTAGTATTTCAGTAAGTGTTATTGTTATCGTAGGATGAAATGAGGCAACACACAAAGAATTTAGACCAGGGTGTGGAACACAGCCATCTCTCAATAAATGTTAGCCATCATTCTTACTCCCTTTTACAGTTGAGGCAATTTACACTTAGCTTAGTATAGAGACTTCCCCAACTTGCACAGTTAGCAAGTGACAAAACAGTGACAACATTGCCAGACTTCAGTTCATGAGGAATATGTTCTATTTTGAGCAAACTTCTGATACAGATTTGTATGATTTTTCAAATATCAGAAAATGGAAGTTTTGTTTCGCATACGTGTACCTGATCTAAGAGGATCTCAGACTTGTATCAAAAAGAACACAGGAATCAGCTTCCAGAATCTTTCAGAGACTGCAAGATTCGATTTAACAAACCCCAGATTACTCTCATCCTGAGTTCCTTATCTCTTATTAATTGCTGCTGCTTCTCTAACTTTCTCAGATTGAGGTTTCAGCTTCTCTGATTTCAGACCCTACTGAGCAACAAAAACGTCCTTAGTTTGTTTAAAATTCTTTCTTTTCTCTACGTATTTAATGGTGGTGATTGATACTGCATTTCTTCCCAGCTCAGTTATGATGATTGTTTTGAAATGTCTTGAACTCTGAATAAACACACACATTTTTAACACCAATATAATTTTGAAAAGTGCTTTCTGGAATTGTCTTGGATGTCTTGAAATGAACAAACATTTGAGCCCAATTTTTAAAGTTCCCTGTCAGAGGTTTGGCTTCTTGCAAACCGGTGGAGGAAAACCTCTTTCTGGACATACTCCAATTCTCCTCAGAGCTCACGTGAGCTGGGAATTCAAGCTCTCCACATATTCTCCTTTATCAGATCAATCTTATTACTTAGTTTTTGGTGCTTCTAAAGAAAGCAAATAACATTTCTCTGTCTTTCTTTGTTCTGTTTCCTTTTCCAGCTAAAGGATTAAGAATAAAACGATTTAGCTTATTGAATTTAAAGTACATATGAGACTAGAGATTTGGAATAATTTGAGAATTAGAATGCATTTTTGGAACTTGTATTAATTGGTCCATGTCTTTACCAAATGTTAAACCATAAATAAAGTCCATTGTTTCTACCTTAAACATTGCAGACAGATGTTTAAGTATTCATCTTCAACTTTTAACCATCTGCCCACACTCTCATTTCCCTCTTGTTTTTTTAAACACAATTAAAAAAATAAATAAATGTATTTTTTGAAATAATTATAGACTCAAAAGAAGTTGCAAAAATAGTTAGACCATCACTCAGGTTTTCCCAATGTGCCTTATTAAAACCAGGAAATTGATTGGCACAATACAATGAACTAGACTACAGACTTTAGTCAGATTTCACAATTTTGCATGCCCTCATTTTTGCTTTTTACATGTCTTTGTGGATAATTCTATGACCCTTCATCACATGTATGTACAGATTCGTATAACCATCACCAGAATCATTATACAGAACTCTTCTGTAACCACAATGGAATTTTCTCCTGCTGTGCATTTAAAGTCACACCTTCTCCCCTCTTTCCTCATCCCTGCAATCACTTATTTGCTTTCCATTTCTATAATTTTGTCTTTCATAGAATGTTACATGGAGTCATACAGTATATGTTGCTTTTTTAAAATTCTGAATGGAGAATAAATTTATCCACTTTTTAGACGTGAATCTCTAAAAATCAAGCTTCATATAATCTTGTTTTGTTAAATTATATTTATACCTTCCTGCTGTGATTTTCTGGATATACATTGTCTTATTTTATTTCATAAAAACAAATATATTACAATCAGGTCAGGACCTGGTTTGGTTTTATGGCTTCTGAAGCAAAATTTTAACATACTTTTCGGTTGTTCTCCATTTCCTCTAGGGAAAAAAAATGAAACAAGAAGTTTTAAATTGCTGAGGGAGGGATGGAAATTGCCAACATGTAAGAACTTCCTTCCTTATAGAAAAGATGGTTGTGGTAGATCGATTAGTACCCTAATGTCCCCGTCCCCCAATGTCCATGTCCTAATCCCAGGAACCCATGAATGTGTTATGTTTCAGGCAATGGAGAATTAGACTAGCAGATAGTAGGATTGTTTGGTAATCAGCTGACCTTCAAATAGGGAGATTAGCCTGGATTATCCAGGTGGGTCCAATATAATCACAAGGGTTTTTGCATATGGATGAGGGAGATAGAAGAGGAGGTTGGAGTAAGGTAGTTTGAGAAGAACTCGATGGCTATTGCAGGTTTTGAAGATGGAGGAAGGGGCCTGAAGCTAAGGAATGTGGGCAGCCTCTAGAAGCTGGGAAGGTTAGGGAAACAATTCTTCCCTAGAGCCTCCAGAAAGAAATACAGCCTTGCTGACATTTTGAATCAGTCCCAGTGAGATCCACTTTGCAGTTCTGACTTACAGAACTGTATGGCAAACAGTCATAGAAAGGTGAAGACATAGAGGAGACACTTTGTAGAAATATTTCTCCGTGATCTTTAAGAACAGAATAAATTTTTATGATTGTCTTTTAAATTATTATTATTGTTAATTTTTCAGTTACAGTTGACATTCAATGTTATGTGTTTCAGCTGTACAACATAGAGGGTACACATTTATATACCTTATGAAATGATCCCCCCAGTAAGTCTAGCACCCACCTGACACCATGCATAGTTATTACAATATTACTAACTATATTCCCTATGCTGTACTTTATATCCTCATGACTATTCTGTAACTTCTTAGTCCCTTCGTCTTTTTCATCCAGCCCCCCCGCCCCAACTCCCATCTGGCAACCATCAATTTGTTCTCTGTATTTATGAATTTGTTTCTGCTTTATTTTGTTTTTTAGATTCCACATATAAGTGAAATCATATAAAATTTGTCTTCCTCCAGCTGACTTATTTCACTTACCATAATACCGTCTAAGAACAGAATAAAATTTTGCCTGTCTAAACTGATGGTGAGTTAGCAGGAAGATCTGATAAGAGGTAGGTCTACTCTTTTAAAATTAAATTAGATCAGAAGAAGGGGCTTACTTGGCAGAGAGGTTTTATTGCAAATGCTATTTTAAAATTTTAAAATATTTCCTTAATCATCCTTCTTGTAAACAAATAACAAAGAATGAGGAGCAATAGGAATGTTCAGTTTTTAATAATTCTTACTAAATTCAAAATAAATAGATTGTTATGCTATTTTTTTATTAAGAATTAAAATATATCGTAAACTTAGGCATGCAACCTATTAATAAGTTTTTGTTGAGCACCCAATACTTCCTATATGAATTAGCAGTGGGTTATGCCTGTGACAGATTCAGAAAAACTTCTTATGGAGTTTACAATTCTGTTTCCAAAGTTAAGATTCACATAAAGAACAAGCAATAATGAATGATTGCAATAGTAAATAGATACGGGTTCTAATTTATGATAGACCTAGAATCTGTAGCAGCGACGGACGGGATCTGTGAAGTCAGGGAAATCCTGGAGGGTTTCATGGACAAAGAGGGATTGACTTGGGCCAGGAAGGACTCAGAGAACTCACAGAGGTGCAGATGGTATACATCAAGCACCAGCGGCGGCAGCCACAGTAATATTTACTGAGTGCTTACCTTGCATCAGGGACTGTTCTGAGTACTTTAGATTATTTCATCCTCAGATTAACATATGAGGTAGGTATTATTATTATTATTATTATTATTATTGCCATTTTACAGATGACGCCCAAAGACCGAGTTAAAAGAGAGTTAAAATTAACTGGTATTGAGGAAGCCTTTGGGTTCTAGATGACACTGAGATGGTTTCAAGCAAAGCAGTTCAGTAGCTTCATCGAGGGCCCATTGCGTTCTACTGGCATGGGCTCTGTGTGTCGCTAGATCATCACAGGACCCCATCAAGCTTGTCCAACAGCTGCCAGTGACCACACCTGAGTGGGTAATCAAGACAGACTTGGAAAGGGAACACAAGCAACTCCCAACTGTATACTCTTGGGAGGACATAAAACTTTTTAAGGTCAAAACTGTATGGTTGAAAGTGGGAAGTCCTTTTTGTTTTTATTGAAGAAGTAAAAGACAACCAGCTCTGTTAAGATTTAAAGAGTTGTTGCAATAAGAAAACACAATAAGACGGAAAGCTTACTGCTAAGGGAACCTATCTGCATCCATAAGCATGAATTGTATTCAGGGGCAAAAGGTGGTCATCCATAAGAACAAAAGATTATACTCAGAAGGGTGGTGAATCCCCAGAAGTGGCCAGCTACAACTGGATTTTTCTGGGGGGGGGGTCCTCTGGCTTTAAAAAAAAAATGTTTATAATGAGTGCTCAAGTGAAATGCTTCTCTGTGGGGTATAATTATGTATGCATATAAACTGTGCTATGTATCATCCATAATACACACTTGCCTAGGTACCTGGATTATCCCTCTTTAAAGACATAGTTTAAGTTAAACCACATCTTCAAACTGGAAAGATGTGGAAAAGTGAAGTAGCCTTTCTCTGAACCAGCAGTGGGTTATGCCAATATTATTTCCAGTTAGAAGGGTGGGTGTCTCCAACAAAAGTGGACCAGTTGTGGGCAAAGGGGATGGCAGAGCTAGAGCAAATAAATGGGGAACAACCCTGAAATGTTATTGAACCAGGTATTTTTTTCCCCTTGGAGTAGAGGTAGGCCCAACATAAGCATGGCAGGATAAGGCTGCTTGTAGCAGGTATGTATTTGCTTATTTAATCTATATGCTGAAAAGATTTAAGCAAAATGCCCTAAAAACTGCAAAAATAAATTCTTTTTTGAATTACTAAAATCATGAACTTTTCTATTGTGTACTTACTGTGTGTGCCTGCATATATAATGAGTTTGTGATTTTATATGTAATATATGCATGCATACATTTGTGTGTTGTTATTTTTAATTCTAAATTAGATAGAAGAACACATTTCCAAAGTGAAACAGCCCAGGCAATTTCAGGAAGACACTGTGTATGTGAGAGATGCAGATAGAACCCACGAAAAACATTAAACAGTAGTGCAAGAAAAATACAAGAAGCAGGGAAGAGCTACGGCCTCAGAATATTAATGAGTATCTGAAATAAGATATTTTTGGAACTTTTAGTGTGGAAAATTTCAAACATATAGAAAACTAGAGAAAAATAATATAATCAGTTTCCATGTACCAATTACTCAGCTTCAACCATTATCAATTCATTGTCAGTCCTGTTTTGTCCATATCCCACCGACTCCATCCAATCTTGAGTGGCTTACTGTGAAGCAAACCCCAGACATCATATAATTTCATCCATATATGTTTCAAAAATGTTACCTCTAAAAGCTAAATTTAAGTGTTTAAAACACTTAACAACAATCACACCTAAAAAATTAATGATAGTTTCTTATGATCATATTTACTAACTGTTCAAATATCTTAACTCTCCCACAATTTAAAAATATTTACTTTTTTTATAGTTGAGTGTCAGAGTGGAATAAAATATTTTTATGTGACAGTAATATATATTAGACATTCAGTCTACTGACTCTGACATATTTGAAGCTAAATTTGTTTAAGGAATAAAGGTTGTTGGTTACTTGGGTTACGTGAAACTTTGTAATATATTTTCCACTTTTCCTGTCATTCTCTGAAAGTGTCCATTTCTTTTAAACAAGAAAAGCTGGCTATTGGATGATATACCATTAGTCTTCTATATATCATTTCTTTACTTTGAGAAAAAAAAGTTTTTATTGTTTTTATAATTACAGGAACTATAAAGAACTAAAAAAGCACATTTAAGTTATTTCAGTATAGCGATTGCGTTGTTTATAGAAATTTATAAGTGCAATAATCTCCAACCATACTTCCCTCAAATTCTTGCATGAGAGATGTGGTAACACACTCAAGCTTTCCAGGCTTACTGATATGTAAATTACTAAGCAATCACTCTTTCAATTGGAATTTGAAGGAAGTAATGCACATAGATAGCAAAAGCTACAAATGAAACTGTGGTAGTCTAGAGCAAAAGTGCCAACATTCCTACCTATTTTGCTATTTTATATTTCAGATTCCGTTCCAATCATTAGTGTAAACAGGAGAAATTCTGGTTCTTGGACTGAGAATCATGTAAACCCAGCTCTATTTCTGGACAGAATGGAAAATGCAGAATCAAACTGCAACTACTGCAATTTTATATCTGTAAAATAGATTTATAGTACTGAAATTGACTTATTCCTTCTCTAATTTCCTCCCTACTATTTGCTGGAAATTTGAGTTAGTCACACCCACACACACAAATGGCCCTGACACTTAAACTAAGATTTCAGATGATAGAAAATATTTAAGATAATAGGATACATTTGGTTCTTAGTTATTTCAGTGGCTATAATACACTTAACTGAATTAAAATAATTGCCTATTTCAATAAAATGGTTCTGAGTCATTTGGGTAACCATATAGGAAAAACAAAACAAAACAGTTCAACCCTGACCTTATAAATCCCAACCACATTAAAAAACAAAAACCAAAACCAAACGAAAAAATGAAGTCGATGAGTAGTAGCTCTAGATGTGAAAAGTACACAATACAGCTTTTAGAGAAAAATTAAGACTTCTTCCTGACCTGGAAGTAGGCAAAATTTTCATAGATAACATTAAAAAAGCACTAATGATAAAAGAAAAAAAATGATAAAAGAATTATATTAAAATTAAGAACTGTTCATCAGAAGATACCATTAAGAGACTGGTAGAAGATTTCTCACAATATATACAATCCAAAAATGATTTTGTATCCAGAATATATAAAATAACTCCTAAAAATCAATAAGAAAGAGACAGATGATCCTCTACATACCCATCAGACTGGCTAAAATGAAATGACACAGACAGAAAATACCAAGTGTTGGATGTGGAGCAATGAAACTCTCATCAAGGGCTGGTCAGAGTGTAAATTGGTGCAGTTTGGAAAACTATTTGATAGTATCGACCAACTGTGATACAGCAATTTTACCAAATACACGCCAAATAAAAATGTACCAAACAGAAATGAATCCATTCATTAACCAAAACAAGCACTGACCTCCTGACAGCAGCGTTATCTGTCATCGCTCAAACTGGAAACCACCCAAACACACATCAACAGTGGAATGGATAAATACATTGTAGTATGTACATCAATACAAAGAATGCTACAGAGCAGTGAGAATGAACACTCTACAAGTACACAGAGCAGTAATGGATGACTCTCAAGAGCATAATTCTGAAGGAGGAAAGCCAGACACGAAAGAGGGTGTACTGTGTGACATTATTAATCTGAAAGCAGAACGAATCTGAGAGTGGGTAATGGTAGTGACCAGAGGGGGCATAGGGTTCTCCTGCAAAGCTGGCAATGTTCTGTTTCTTGATGTGGGTTCCGATTAAATAGGTGTGTTCAGTTTCTAAAACTTACCAAACTGTACAATAACACATGCGGTTTTCTGTATGTGTATTATTTTTCATTAAAAGTTAAAATTGCTTAGTATGCATGCTTGGTGTGCCTATTTGGTTTGAGTCTCTTAAAACCATGAACATGCCATTGGCTGTGTGATACTGGAATTGCTGTGGACTGCTGAGTATCAGTGGCAGCCTTAGACCTAAACCTTGAGTTTGCAATGAATTTATATAGATTATTAGTAATCCAGGTACTTGTCAAATGTAGATTGTGTTTGCAGACATTCCTTTACTTTCTTAATTTATATTTTAAGGTTCCCACTAACGGGTATCTCTTTCCTGAAGCCAACTTATTGTGTTCAGTCCAGTCAAACTCATTGTCTGACACTGCCTTTCCATGGTGCTTTGTTTGCACCTGTTATAGCATTTACTCCATTACTTATGAAGTTTTATGTAGTTATTTATGTATCTTATCCACTAGACTGTTAGCGCCCTTTTCTGTGTCACAGAGCACAATGGTTTATACATACCTGATAGGAAATAAATGTTGTCAGATTCTCCTTAGTACTCCAGATTTGTAGCCTTTAAAGCCAGAGTTTGCTAAACAGCAAACCTAAATATGTGACCTTCATCTATGTTGCACTGTATTCTTAAAAGTAAGATTCATAATAAAACTTCAGCAAGGGGGGAGGAGGGTGGTAGATGAGGGTAAAGGGGATCAAATATATGGTGATGGAAGGAGAACTGACTCTGGGTGGTGAACATACAATGTGATATATAGATGATGTATTACAGAACTGTACACCTGAAATCTATGTAACTTTACTAACAATTGTCACCCCAATAAACTTTAATAAAAAAAAACAAAACAAAACAAAAAAACCTTCAGCAAGATTGGAGATCATATAAACAAATGAAGCAAGCACTACAGCTTCGGCGATAGAGGGACAGGCAGGAGGAGAGTTTGCTTTGCGCTATGGTGTTGGCTGTGTTCCTGATGCTCCACTTAAGAAATGCACAGGCCAAGGCCCACGGTCAATAAGTAATTGGGATAAAGGACTCCTGCTAAGAGTGACATTTGCTTTAGGCGCAAGCTGATTGTGCATGTTATTGACACAATCATGTCAAGAATTCATGAATTATTTTTGAATGTCAGAATCCATTGAAGCAGGGGAGGCAGCGGACTGGCAAATTAGTACAAACAGGGCTCAGAACACAAATTCATTTTCTTCCCAACAGAAAATGCTTTTCAACTTTTTTTTTTCAGTTTCTTATTCTGCATGAAAGATCATACTTTCATATAGCAAGGGTCTAGAGTTTTAAAGACCAGGTAACAAACGAATTATAAAATTAAAGGTAAGGAGAGGCCTGAAAAGAGTTGTAACAAAATGCATGTAAACTGAGCACTTTCTTGAAGTTCTGCACTCATTGTTCAAATGACATTAAAAGATATTTACGTAAATATCTACTAATCATCCATTTATCCATCTGTCCCTTCATACATCCATTTATGCACCTATTTATCTATCCAGCTTTATTCCTAAAAAAAAAAACACAAAAAAAACAGACCTTGTTGAAAGGAAAGTCCACTTAATTATTCTGGATAAAAAGCATTTTGCATTTTGATAATCTTCAAGAGATTAACAATTCTTACAACATATCTTTTGCAAAATCTCTCCTTACAGAATTCTTTAATGGTAAATTATTTTTAGATGCAAGGAGTTAAACTGTAACACTTCAGGGAAAAATAACTTTCATACACTTTGTTTAATTTTACAGAGGAAACATAACTTAAACTAAATTTGAAAATTCTTCTTCAATGTTATTAAAGATTAACTAAATAAGTGCTTTGCTACGGTATTTTCCAAATGTGCAGTAATGTAAGCCTGCCTTTTAAATTGTCCTCCAACATGACTAGACTGAAAAAAGTTTTATGTGGCTTTCAGAATTCAAATAGAAGTTACCTTTGATTTTTAAAACTTTGTTTTTGTAGCTGTAGCATGTGTTCTATAGTAGAGGGTCTCAGGAATTTCCACAAGGGTGTATGTAATTTTAGGCTCATTATTTAAACTCAGGGAGTCTCACTTTAAAATGTTAAAAACAATCTTCCTCCTACAGAAATTTCATGAGGCTGAGTGCCTCAGTAAAGGCTAACTATGATAATGATGAACCCCAAACTAAGTACTTTTGGGGGCCACTGTCTAATAGACCATGAGTAGGGAGAACACAATTTTGGCAATAACTTTTACTGAGAAGTATCAAGTTAAATTTAAGAGTTCCTAAAGTGAATGTTACAGGACTGGCCGTTAAATCAACTCTATCGTATATAACCACACGCTATACAATCTTTATTCATTGTACAATTCACCTCAGTTCTTAACAGGCTTATATTATCATATGTTGACCAACTTCTCACTAAGAATCCTCTTAAAACCAAAACAATCACATGAAATTAATTTTTCTGAAAAAAGAACATCTGCTGCCTTTAAACATTAAAATTGGAGTTGCCCCATATGGATAAATCCAAACTTTTACTCTCAGATATAAAATACATTATAGATGACAATTAATTTTTATTTTCTCATTTAGAATTTCTACTTATTACTCATTGATAGCTTTTTTTTTCCTGTCGAAAATACATATATACTTTTAAATTTATCAGCAGCAAGATCCCATTTTAGCAGAAATGTTTATCTAGTAATATCTGGAATGGAATTTCTTAGTGGCACAAAGAATTAATGGGAACAACAGGAAGTTTTAAAAGGTAAGTATGTCAAAGTGATTTTTTGGGGAGGAGCAGAGCAAGGAGAGGGAAACACTTCAGTTTGATAATTTCCTACTGTCTCCACCTCTTTCCTCCTGTGCTAATTTGCCAGGTGGCCCTTAATCTCATTCATGCATTCAAAGAGTAAGTGTAAACAAAGGCTAAATCCCACCTCCTCTAGCCCACTCAAGGACTCCAACAATTCTCCCCATTTTCTCCTGCATCACCAAATTTTCTTTTTCTTCTAAGTCATTGCAATCAGCATAAAAGCCCTCTCTTGAATCCGTTTTCCCTTCCAGGTATTTCAATTCATCTACGTGTTCCCTTTTACTGTGAAACTCGTTGAGAGTCTTCTAGACTCAATTGCCTTCGATTCCACTCCTTCCGTTCTCTTTGAACCCACTCCAGTTAGGCTTCAGCTTCCAGCACTTTACCAGAACTGCTCATTTGGAGGTCACTACCGACTCTTCTGTCCCCAGATTCAATGGTTGGTTCTTAAGTCTTTATCTCGACAGATCATTATTTGATAATCACTTTCAATCTTTCAATCATCCTTGAGAAACTTTTTTCTCTTAGATTCCAGAGCACTACTCTTCCTACTTTTTCTCTTATCTAACTGGCCAGGCCTTTTCAGTCTCTTGCTGGGTTCTACGACCTTGCAGACTTTCAATGTTGGAAGTGCTGCAGAGCTCAGACAACTTTGACATCTTGTCTAATTAAATTCCCTCTGGTGAACTCTTCCAGTCTCAGGGTCTTAATACTAGCCACATAGTAATAACCCCAGAATTACATCTCTAGTCCAAAGTTCCCCCCAATTCTATCACATATATTTGGATATCTAATAGGCATTAAAATTTTAATATTGAACCAAATGAATTCCTGATCTTTCCCTCAAAACCTGCTTTTCCTTCAGTTTTATTTATCTTGTGTCCTGACAACACCACTTTTTCCAAAATATCTTCTAATCATTCTTATCTCCCTTCTTTCTCTCATGGCCCCCACCCTAGCCATCAGTAAATCTTGTTGGCTCAACCTTCAGAATATTTACATAGCTGAACCTGTGTCACCATCTTCACTGCTATCAGCCTGGTCTAAGCCAGTATCATCTCTTGCCTGGATTATTCCAACAGTATCTCAGTTTCCTTGCTTCCACCTCTTGTCCTTTTGGAGTCTATTATAATCAATGCAGCTATCAGAGGTATCCTATGAAATCTTAAGTCAACTAACATCATTCCTCTTTTAACCCTCCACTGGCTTTCCAGCTTAGAGTAAAAACCAAAGTCCTTCCAATATCTTACCAGATTCTCCTTTCTGTCACTTCTCTGACCTTTTCTTTCACAAAGCTTCCCTTACTCACCCCATTCCCATGTTGGCCTCTTTGAGTTCTTAAAAAGGAACCTGGGGGAAAAAGGGACCTGCGGCTTGCATTCCCTTCAAGGCCTTGGTGCTCACTGTTTTCTCTGCTGAGAGAGCTCTTCCCCCAGAGAGCCACATCGCTGCTGCCTTACCCTGCATATCTTAAATGTCACCTCAGAGAGTCTTCCTCTGACCACCTTATTTTCAAATGTCACTCACATTGCCCGTTCCCCTCACCACCTCGGTACTGTTCCCCTTTCCTGCTTTACTTTTCCCCCACAGCACTTACTACCTTGCAATACATTCAAGACACATACATACATACATACATACATACATACATACATACATACATACATATATATGTGTGTGTGTGTATTGTATGCAAGGTAATATATTGCAAGGTAATATGTGCTGTGGGGGAAAAAGTAAAGCAGAAAAGGGGTGTCAAAAATGTATACACATTTTAAGAAAGGAAAACTGTATTAAAATTATAATATTCAATGTATACCAATAAGAAAAGATGAATACAAGTTATGTTTGACTTCTGCAATTACAAGAGGTACTCAAAGTGGTTACAATCAGCGTCCAGACACTTCTGATTACAGTGAACTACTGCTTGAGCAACGCTGACCAAAGTGTCCACTTGTATACATGTTTTTGGCACCCTCAATAAATATATTCTCTCTCTCTCTCCCTCCCTCCCTCCCTCTCTCTCAACGCGCGCGTACACACACACACACACACACACACACACATGCACACACATATATTCTATAACAGTATAAATTTTGACTGTTTTAGTCATTGATATATCCCTGGAGCCTAAGACTATTTGGCACATAATAGGTGCTCAATAAATATTTGTTGAATGAAAGGTTTTCTTTAACCTCTCTGTTTTTCTCACTAGAATATAAGTTCCTTTGGGGCAAGGGTCATGTCATATTCATCTTTCTGTCTTCAGAGTTGAATATGGTATCTGGCAAAGAGTAGGCAGTCATTAATATTTGTTGAAGTGAACTGTTGAAGAAAAACACTTTACGATTCTTTGGGTATTGCATTTCAAGATGGATAGAAGGATGGTAGAGGACTGTATAGATGATACAGAGGAGAGACGTTAAAAGTCAGTTAATCAACAAATACACAGCTATTAAATTTTACATTATATAAAAAGTTAGACAGAATTTGGGAAATGAATTTAAGCTAAGGAGATACTGGACTTTTACTGTCAAGACACTAGGCGTGAGGAAATTAATCAAAAAACCTAAGAACATTTGAGGCATTCAACATTGTTACCTCTTCAGGAGAACCACTAACATTTGTGAAATGTTTATTATGTGCCAGATTTTTTGATGCAATTTCCAGTGGTGGCTCACTAGTGTTTCCTTGGCCTCTCAACTCTCTAGCTCCAGCCTGAATCATTGCATTTCTCTACATGGTGACTCTTTCTTATATAAAATATTACAATCATACAAGTTAATATCTTTTTCTCTTGCCCTCTTTCCCTCCTCCTCCTTCTCCTTAACGGAAAGGTACTCGTAAAAATAGAATAGTTGCTTTGGGAGTTTAGGTTGCTATACAGAATCCAGGATAATTATTTTAAGCAGGTCCATACAACAGAGGTAGTTTTAAATGGCTAAACCAGCTTTTATAGCAGCTCCTTTAGTAGTAAATTCTAACTAAAAGGAAAGTCATAGTAAGTATGCAATTTAGACTTGTGGTAACCTCTGGGAGGTGGGAGAAACTTTCGAAGGTACTGGAGACACTTAACTTCTTTTTTCCCCCCCCTTCCCCCCCCCCCCCACTCCAGTTCAAGCCATTGTTTCTTAGTCTAGTTGTGTAGGACATAGCTCCCTGCCCCATGCCGGTATTATGAGCCTTGTGCTCCCTCACCCCCCCTTCCCCCTTCCCCCCTCCTGCCAGGCAGTTAGTCACCAGCTGCTCACGGCAGCCCAGCTCCAGGGAGAGCTGTTGTTCACAATCTTAGCTGTAGAGGGCGCAGGTCACTGGCCCATGTGGGAATCGAACTGGCAACCTCAGTGTTAGGAGCACCGCATTTCAACCACCTGAGTCACGGGGCTGGCCCAACACTTAATTTCTTAAGCTGGATGGTCTGTACAAGAGTGTCTAGTTTATCACTTTTTATATATTTCTGTGAAATCTATCTATCTATCTATCTATCTATCTATCTATCTATCTATCTATCTATCTATCTATCTGAAATACTAAAACAAGAAATTGCTCTTCTGGACCTAGACTCTTCTCCAACAATTATTTAAAGTTTTTGAATGTATATTTGACTTAAACTCACTAAAGTCAATTCAATAGCATAACAATTTTCCATGATAAAATAATTGTAAGCACTTCAGTTTTCCCTGTGGAAAGTTTTTATGTAAGAGACATTCAACAATAGATCAAAAATAGCCTCTTCCTGTTAAGGTTATATACAGATTCATTTTGTTAATTTGTTTATGTCATTTGTTTTCTAAATATTCTTCTCTTAGCACCAACATGATTAAAATTCCAACCAAGAAAGAAGAAGCTTATTTAATTCAAAAAACTCTAGTGATGATACTCAGGCCTTAATCACTAAATGCAACTATAATAAAAGTGCATTCAGATCCAAATTAGGAAGGCAATTAGAATGGAGGCAAAAGAAGATGGAACTTTTGTCCTTTGCTTCCTTATAGCTCTAGGCTTCAGCAGGCCAGGAGGGAAGCATTTGATCTGAGACAGATGTGTTAGGATAGTTTGGAGCAGTGGCTGTCCAATAGAAATATGGCGCAGCCACCTTTGTAATTTAAAATTGTCTAGTATCCACTTAAAAGAAAACATAAAAACGAAAGACGTGAAATTAATTTTAATAATATTTATTTAAGCCAATATATCCAAAGTATCATCATTTCAATAGGTATTCAATGTAAAGATTATTAAGGAGATATTTCACATTCTTTATCTCATAGTAAGTCTTTGAAATCTGGTGTGTATTTTATACTTCAAAGAGTGGATCCAGGTTTCATGAAACCTAATGTTATTCAATTTTGGATGATGCCCTCTTTAAGAAAAAGATAACATTATTAATAGAAAGTTAGGTATGACAGTGAATATTGAGTTAGAATGGAAAAAGATATCACAAAGAATCACTGGAGATTTGAAGATTCGGGACATTTTCTTTTGATTTCTCTCAACAATTTATAGACACATGACATAGAAGTATTCCCTGATTCCAACCTGGCTTCTTTACCCCACCTTGAGCACTACAACTTCTGTCCCTCACAGGGGCCTAAGTCAGGGTCTCTGAAGTATAAGTTTCGTTAGTGTTGTGGACTGAACTGTGTCTCCCCAAATTCATATGTTGAAGTCCCAACCCCTAATACCCTAGAAATGTAACCATATTTGGAGATAAGGTCTTTAAAAAGGTGATTGAGTTAAAATGAGGTAATTAGGGTGGGCCCTAATCCAATATGACTGGTGTCCTCACAAGAAGTGGAATAGACACCAGGGGCACAAGTACACAGAGGTAAGACCATGTGAGGACAAAGCAGTGAGATGGTGACTGAAAGCCAAGAAGAGAGACCACAAGAGAAACCAACCCTGCTGGCACCTTGATCTTGGATTTCCAGCCTCCAGAACCATGAGAAAATAAATTTCTGCTGTTCAAGCCACCCAGTCTATGGTATTTTGTTATAGCAGCCCTAGCCAACTAATGCAATTAGCTTCTTGAACATTTCCTCTGTGTATAGACTGGAGTTCTTTCCTGCCTCATCGCCTTGCTCAACAGCACCCTCTTCCTCTGTCTTTTATGATCCAACTCAACTAGAACCTTCTCTCCTCCTTCAAGTCTTCCTAATGGAGAGAACTCTCTGGCTCAGAGCACACTAACACCTACCAATTACCATTTACTTGGCAATGGAATATGAGTTTCCTTGTAACTGCTGTTATATTATTATCATGTGGTGTTACTTTTCCTTTTCAACAGATCATCTTTCCTCCCTCATTAGGTGAGTCTTCTGAAGACTATCAGAGACAATATCAAATTGGAATGTTAGAAAAATTTCTTGGATCATCTCTTTGGAATTAGGAGAGAGGGGGCCCATTTAAGGTTGTGGATGACAAAGGAAAAAAGGCTTAAAAAAGGCTATTTTCAAAGTTAAGAGATAGTAGAATCCACCTTACCAACTGATAGTTTAGTGCCCTATCTGCACTAAACAGATAGAAACAGCATAACAACAGTTATGGCTGAAGTCCCCTACTCCGTCCCACTGCTTCCTTCTAACCAGTGGGCCAGAGGAATTTATCTTTGTTTCTGCTGTAGCAACCTAGTTCTCATTGTTGCCTTCTGTTTTTCTACTGCTTACACCAACAACGGAAGTTCACAAGAATATCTTCCAAAAAGCTTTGGCCAGAACTGAAGGAAGTGAGTGCATTCAAGAGTGAGAGGATTATTCAACCTCTTTGAGTGCTTAATTCTTAGTATCCCTTCTGAAATTGCTGAAAAGGATGCCAACAAGTTGAAATTACCATGGTACTTCCCTGGGAGGTGGAAAACTGCCAGTCAGTACTCCTTGGATGTCAACCAACAATCCATTTTAAATAAGTCATCGAAGGAAGTGAACATCTATTTTGGTCTTTTTTAAGGGACTCTCTGGGGCCCCTAAAAAGTCCACAAGCCTGTGACAGAGAGTTTCATGAAACTATGCTTCTTATCAGTATTTTCTGTGCAGACTTAAATGTGCACTAAATATAATATAGTAATTCATTAGAGAGAGGATGACAGAGTGTGGCCAACACTTGGTCTCAGAATAAGAGTAAACTTCTCAGCTCACAAAAATCTGCATTAGCTACCCACAGAGAAATGCACACTTACCCTCCTAGTAAGAAGACATATCTGGGTTCAAAATATTTATCAAATGTCATATTTTTCCAGTGAACCACGGTCCCCTAGGGGGGACATCCATCATTATCCTCAGGAAAGTCAGAGGACTGCTTTTGCAATCAGAACAGCTTCCAAGGCCCTTGTGCCAATTGCTGTGTGGAATGATTCAACATCAGCTTCGGAAACTTCCTTAGGAGCAAGTGGGCAGCCATGAATCATCTCTCGGCTTTTGCACATCTCATTACTGATCTCCTTGGAACGTTACATGAAAATAATATCTTGCATTTTTGTAAAGAATGCTTTTCCTGATGGCATCAGACAGTCCTGGAGTCAAAGCATGCCCTGGTGAGCTGTGTACCCTGGAGTTGGATCAGTTCCAAAAATGTTTGCAAATGCTATTTTGAGTTTGAGTCAACACACCTGATCTGAAAGGCTATCACAGGCAGAGGCCCACAGTCCTGGCAAAAGCACAAGGACTCTATTTTGGGGATTAAAAAAAAAAAAAAAAAAAAAAAAAAACGCAAAAAAATCTCATCTCCTTCATAGTCAACTAGAAAAAGCATTGTGATCTTGAATTATCCTGTTTTGTTGTGAATAAGAAAGTAAACGTAGGGTGGCTGGTTAGCTCAGTTGGTTAGAGCACAGTGCTAATAACTCCAAGGTTGCCAGTTCAATCCCCACATGGGCCACTGTGAGCTGCACCCTCCTTAAAAAAGAAAAAAAAGTAAACCTAGAAAAATCAACTTCTTAAAAAATATGTTACACATACTGTACTAAGAAAAACACTGAGCACCATTTTACCCTTTTATATAGCTATTTCTCATTTATTTGGCCAAAACTGAAGGAAGGAATAGCTGGAACTTGAAAGTCTTTGGGTTCTAATCCCACACTTATCACCCATTTGCCATGTAGTTTTGGAGTTGCATGGACACCCTGAGATACCCATTGAAGCTGACTAACATATTTTGTCAGCAATTGAAGATGGCAATCATTCTGCTGCAAGATCAAAAGCAGATGAGTTGTCTCATTAAACATGTTCTTACACATAGCAGCAACTACAACGGCATTTTTAAGCCTCCATATATAAATGAATAGCTCCTGTCAATGGTGGATGATCAAATGAAGTGACTGCTCATGCAGCTTGTTGTTAGTAGAACCATGTTCTATGAAGAACAGTTGGTGGAAATGAAGATACTTAATTTGTAGGAAAGTAGATTTGGAAAATCTAGTCATTTCTCTGTGTGACTCAAGGATTTGTGTGAAGAAGAATTAAACTTGTTTTTGCTTGTGTGACCTCAAAATATTGAGTAGGACCAATGACAGAAGCCCCTAGGAAACAGATTTCAGACTAACTTGGGATTATTTTCTAACACAGCTCCTTAGAGATGATGCCACAGAACCAAGTACCATGCCCTTCCCTGGAAGTGTCCAAGTGGATGCTTGATCGCCATGTGGGAGAAACACTGTGATTTTATGACAGCAGTATTCCCCTTCTCTTAGATTTCAAGGATCATTGAAACAATAAGCAAACTTTTGTAGAAATACAGGCTAAAATATAGGATTTTTAATTTTGCCAGTTAAACACATTTTAATTGCCAACTATTACCACCACCATTTAACAAAATAAAGGATATTATAAAACAAGAATAAAAGAAAAAATAATGTGAAAATAAAGGATAGCTCTTGAGTAGTAAATTCAGAAATTCAGCTCTATGAAAGATATACCTCTTATGTAAATTAAAACACACAACAACCCATACTATACATTCTGCATGCATACACACACACACACACACACACACACACACACACACACCACACGGTTGGGAAGAACTACCAACTCATGAAGAGGGGTTACCTCTGGACAGGGAAAGGAGAATGGGACTAGAGTGAGATTGAAGACAAAGAATGAAAGAAAATAAAAGATTGAAGAAATCTCCTGGAAGCTAAGCTATGAACCCTCCCTTTCATAGGTCTGCCATTGGTCTGGAATTGGTACCACTGACAAAGGCATAAGTAGAGACGTGCCACTGGTTTTAGATGCTACCTCTCCAAATTATCAAAAACTCACATAAAGTTCCAACGCCTGGGCATAGCATTTAGATCATGAAGTTCAACCAAGATTTGCAACTAATAGCAACTTACAGCTTATTATGGACCTTCACATGTAAACTCATCTCCAGCCAATGATCTCCACACAAGCTTTTTTTTTTTTAATGCCCCTGAATATACTGACTCATTCCATAGAAAACCACTGAAACATCACTTCCCTTGGGGAGCGTTTTTTCCTGCTCCACTAGCCCAGACTTACTACTGCCTTCTCTCTGTTTTCATTGTGTTATAGTTTTATTAAATACTTCTTATTTTATATTAAAATTACTCTTATTTTATGTTAAAATAGTTCCTATTTTATATTAAAATTATTTTTATATATGTATTTCACACAAGACAGTGTATTTGTGGATAACACAGAGGTTAGGGAAATGAGTAAAACCACCGAGTTTCAGAGGCTGAATTTGAAACTAGGTCGTCTGTCTCTAACTCATGCCCTTTCCACTCTGCAGTACCTCTTTTCATAGCAGGCTATGATGCCCAATTTTGCTAATTATTACAAGGATCACTATTGTTTTTGTTTATTGAAATTATGGTAATTAAAAACTTTTAAGAAAAGTAACAATGATTCTAAGAGCCTGTATTTATTATTTAAAATATGCCAGGCAATGTTCCAAGAGATTTAGATATATTAATTCATTTAATCCTCATAACAATCCTATAAGTACTATTATTATCTTTATTTTACAGGTAAGGAAATTAAAGTTCTGAATAGATAACAGGCTTGAAGTCACCCAGCTAAAGAGTGGCACAACTGAGATTGATATCCAGGTGGTCTGGCTTTGGAACCCATATTCTTAATAAAAGTAGGTTTAAATACTAATGTTTTTCTCCTCAATAGAATTTTGGATATGGACACTGTCTACCAGATTGCTTTCAATTTTGATCCTCTACATATGTGGAACCAAGGTTTGGCTGTGGTTCTCCATCTACAGCCTCAACTATAATTGTAGCTCATGAGAGCAGAGAAAGTTGATTCAGATTATTAATACATTGGGTTTCAATGGGTAGTTATTATGGAACAGATAGGGTTTTATTTTTGGATTTTCTCCCTTCCTACCCTTCAAATAATAAAGGTAACTGACAACTGTGGGGAGGCGGGGCGGGGGGAACCAAAGAAAAACAAAAAGCCAAACAACTTGTTTCTGATTTGTTTGGGACTGCATTCAATGTTGTAGGCATCATTCAGAATTGCATTTCAGAATGGTCAAAGCAGCCACTCTCTTTTGAAACAACTTTGAGATGAAAAAAAATTGTAAAATGCATTATGTCAAGCTGTTATGTTAAAGACTCTTCACATGTAGAATAAAAAAAAGAAAACAAAAATATTCACTACAGTTTATATTTTAAAGACCATCTCAGTACAAAACCCAAATAAAAACAAAATAAAAGCATGAATAAGAAGAAATACTTTATAAATACTTTATGTTCTATGATAATAATCAATCAATCACTTACTTTATTAAGAAAGTAAATTTAGGAAGGCAACATTTAATGATTATGAGGACCCTAAAATATAGCTGAGAATGTGTCCAAGAAGAAACACTCTTTCGATAGATGATTGGATAAATAAGATGTGGTGTATATACACAATGGAATACTATTCTGCCATAAGAAAAGAGGAAATAGTCGCCATTTGCAACACGGATGGATGTTGAGATTATTACGCTAAGCGAAATAAGTCAGACAGAAAAAGTCGAGAACCATATGATTTCACAGATATGTGGGATATAAAACTGAAAGCAACAAAGGAACAAGACAAAAAAGAAACAAAAACTCATAGACACAGACAATAGTTTAGTGGTTACCAGAGGGTAAGGGGGAGGGGCGTGGTAGAAGAGGGTAAAAGGGATCAAATATATGGTGATGGAAGGAGAACTGACACTGGATGGTGAACACAATGTGATATATAGATGATGTAATACAGAATTGTATACTTGAAATCTATGTAATTTTACTAACAATTGTCACCCCAATAAAGTTTAATTAAAAAAACACTTCTAATTTCTAATATATTACAATAAAATTCACAGCCAATGTTATAATTATTTAAATTCCATTGTAGTTTAGTAATTAAGAAGAAACAACAATTTATGCCACTGAGAATTTTGGTCTCTAAAATCCCTGGAATATATTCTAGACATTCTTGTCTGTACTTTCACAATACTGACTTCTTCCTTTCTGATAGTTTCCCTAAAATACGTTGTGAATGCTGCATGTAAAGTATTTATTTCTGGACACTTAGGATCTTTATTCTCTAGACTTTCTTAAATTACCCTTTTTATTTAATCCCTACATATTTCTTAACCTGCCTGTCTCCTTCACTTCCCTCTGGGCTTCTGAATTTTTTTCTCTTCTTATATATGCATTGATTGATTGCGCGATGCATTCATTCATGCATTTATTTATTCATTCATTCCCTATTTATTTCACTTCCTACATCATGACTTTTATCAAAATTGAAGCTTCTACTTTTTAACACATTACATTTCTTCTCTTTTTCAAAGAGGGCTTGATTATAGTTTTAGAGTCTTTCATCAAAAATGAATAGTAAGAAAGAGAGATTCCCTCCTATTTATCTTCGGAACGCTCACCTCACATAACTCACCCCTCTTTACCCTTCCTTAAATCTAAGATAGAGTTGACTTCATAGCATTTAGGTTGTGTTCAGTTATTGGTTGCTATGTTTTCCATTTTAGGTTGTAAAATGCTAGAGGAAACTCAGCATAGAGTGTCAATAATCCCCATGCTTACTTCTTTTTACATTATTATTTGGATATAGTTTTTTCCCCAAACAATACCTGGGCTCCCTTCAGCCAAAATAATGAGTAGGGAATCTCGCTAGGAAATTAGAAAGGAGGAAGGGAAATAAGAGGTGGCACAAAGTGTTAGATTACTTTTCTCGTTTTGGGGGATGAGTATTTCTAACTTTGGACAATTCCCAAAAGTGAAATGAAGATTGAATTTTCTATGAAAAGGAAGAAGTTGAACAAACCTGGAAGTTGTGTATACGCCTGTCTAAACAATGAGTTGGCTGTTTGTATGTGGCTTGATAAGAGTGGACTGGTGTTCCGTCCTCTCTTCTTGACTTCTTAGTCTAAGAATATCTTTCCCCTCCTTCTGTACTTAGTTGTAAACAACAGGCTTCTGCTTTTTAAGGCAAGTGTTCCTCAGGGTTATGGACAGAAGAGGAAATTCCTTTTACAATAGCTTTGAGATATAACTCTTGTCTCTTATATGAAATAAACCTTTTAGGAAACAAAACAGCACAGATGGGAAGTAACATGATAAGAAAACAGCTCTGTAGTTTTGTGTTAATTTTAAATCCACTCTCTTCATTGGAGAGCTTGTTAATGGTTGTGCTGACTCATTTCCCTGACTTTGCTATTACACTGGAGGGAGACACCATTACAAGTCTTACACATACTCATAAGCATTAGTAACATCTTGGGTCTTTGATGTGTTTTGGTTCAACAGAATTGCTGCAGCACGCCTACCATGGGAGTGGCTTTGAAGAAAGTCTTTAGGCTTGAAGGGGACAAAAATGCCCAGGGGGAAAAAGATTCCTGTTCAGGAAAATATGCTGTCAAGCCAGAGATATTTCTGAAGTCTTCATTTGATCTAGGACAATGATTAGGACAAATGGACCCAGGGACTGATAAACTCTGATGGGTGTTGTACCATAACATGTAGGGTCTGTGGGGGCTGGAGGGCTGGGAAACAGAGGAGCCATGAGCAGCACTAAACTCTGACAGGAATAAAAGCTCAAAGCTTTACAAAGCTAATTTACTTTCAGTTATTTGAGAAGTTAATGAGAACTCCTAGCATAGGTTAAGATTAAATATACTGTTTCACTTAGATGTTAAGTATAGCTTTAGTATTCTGTTGATAAGTATTGATACAGCTAAAGCTCAAATTATAGATGAAAAAACAAACAAACAAAAAAAACACAAAAACTTTTCACCTAGAAATAAATTACTGTAGATGTAGACAGCTTCAGGATAATTTTAATTCATATATATATATTCAAAGGTTTTTAAAAGCAATACAATATTTTATTTTGCTAAATTCATGGATATTTCATTTCATTATAAGTAGGATACTTTACAAATGAAGTAAATCATTGCAAATGAAATGCTGCACTTTAGTGATGTAAATACATAACATCTTTTTAAATGGTTGGTCACTAGCTATATTGCTGATTTCACCAATTACTTGTCACACCCTGGCTGGAAATTCTGAACCATTCCATTCATTTATTAACTGAGCCAGGGAACTGTTTTTAAAAATTTATGAGAATGCTTGTGGTCAAATTCCTTCATTGCCTTTACATATGCCTAAGTGGAGAGAATGCTTTTTAATCAGTTACGGTTATAAGCACCTGTCTTGTATTTTGCACCATAACTATAACTAAGACACTAATTGGCTTGCTTCTTAGCACCTTCTTGATCATACTGCCTGAATTTGGCCAGTCTCGCAGTGGAGTGTTTTGTGACCACGTGTTAAAATGAAACTGTTATAGACCAGATGGCATTATTGGGTGGTCACACTAGGAAAAAGAAAAAAAAAAGAAACCCTGCACTGCAAGTTTTAATTTTGTCTGGGAAAACAGAGTTCATTTCAGTCTGCAGTGCAGGCTCACGTACTGCATCAGTTGCACCTCTAAGAATAGCTAGTGCTTTAACTAAGACAGGGGCCCCCAAAGTGGGGTCTTGCACCCCGGCAAGTGTGCAAGATGATCCTTTGGGATCTGGGGAGAAAATATGATCAACTTCTATTTATATTTTATTTATTTTTTGATTAAAGGAGAATAAAATTAGGCTTTAGTATGTAGACTGATGTAGATTCCCACTTTCATTCCACATTTCATGTGTCACAATACGCACAGTCTAAAGAGAAGATTGTGAATTTCATGGCTTGTATGGGTTGGTAAAGTCATAATTATTCATTTGCTTTCGGTGTATGCATTCATGTTTCACCAGCCTATGGATGAATACAAGCAAGCTTAAGAGATCAGAAAGATATATTATCTCATTGGAGAGAAATTTGACTGAAAATAATGCTAATAAGTCAACACAAAGTGAAGAGCAAGGACAAGTTGATATTTCTTCTACTTTTAAAACTGTGTTTCCCTGAAAATAAGACCTAACTGGAAAATAAGCCCTAGCATGATTTTTCAGGATGACATCCCCTGAAAAGACGCCCTAATGCGTTTTTTTTTTAGCACAACTTAATATAAGACCCGGTCTTATTTTCGGGGAAACATGGTATGAACTCTTGATGTGTTGACAGCTGAATCAAAATGTCTGCCTACATCCCCCTCTGCCATGAAATTATCAAGAGGACTATCAAAATATTGATATACATTCATTATTTTTTCAAAGGGAAACTTGACCCATCTACGTGGGGGAAAATTGTACCTTTAGATATCAAATAAAGATAGGACAAGGTCATCATGATCAGCAAAAAATTTTAAATCTATGCATCCAAACATACCCTCCTGATTTCTTCCATGATGTTATATGTTAGATAATACTCAATCTAATGTTTCATGGTAAATGTTTTGAAGCCACACTTAAAAATTTTTACTAATAGCCAATGACCTAAAGACACATTGAGAAAACACTTGTTCTTGCCATGATAAAAACTAGAACAATCGTTGAAAAACAATATGTCAAACTAGGGTACATTTCTTTGATAGTAAACACTGATAGAAAATGCACAATAAATAAACATTGTTTAGAACTTGAAGAAACAAGTTTTATAACAAACCATAGTGTAAAGGGTTTGGCATATATATATATATATATATATATATATATATATATATATATATACACACACACACATATACATATATATAATTAAAGTACAGATGTTTCTAATAGGCCTCAGCTTATAGTATTTTAAAAATTTTGGGGCCAACCCGGTGGCTCAGGCGGTTAGAGCTCCATGCTCCTAACTCTGAAGGCTGCCAGTTCGATTCCCACATGGGCCAGCGGGCTCTCAACCACAAGGTTACCAGTTCAATTCCTTGAGTCCCTCAAGGGATGGTGGGCTCTGCCCCCTGCAACTAAGATTGAACATGGCACCTTGAGCTGAGCTGCCTCCCAGATGGCTCAGTTGGTTGGAGCGCGGGCTCTCAACCACAAGGTTGACAGTTCAATTCCTCGACTCCCGCAAGGGATGGTGGGCTGCGCCCCCTGCAACTAGCAATGGCAACTGGACCTGGAGCTGAGCTGCACCCTCCCAAAAAAATTTTGTTGCAATGATGGAATACGAATGATTACCTTCCCCTTCCCCTTTTCATTATGAGCCATAAAGGAAAAGAAAAGTCAATGAGGTGATAGTCTCAATAATAAATGACTCATTTAATAAAAGTGATATTTTGCAGAAAAACTATTACGCTAACCACAGAAAGAATTCTAGGCTTAGTTTACAGAGACAACATTGCAGAATTAATAGATAAGTTATGTTAGCAAAGTAGTTAAAGTCAAAAGTGCACAAAAATGCTACAGGCTGACACTGACATTCTAATATTTTAATTAAAAAATTAATAATGTAGTGAATTTTTATAATATTTGAAATGAGGCAGGGAGTGACCACAAAAACCATTTGTTACCATACACAGTTTCACTGGTTATCTCATTAGCAAAGAACTTGACTCTGCAGACGAGTTACTAATTCTTCTTTAACAAAAAGCAAATATTTCAAATTGCTGATATTTCTGCGATGACAAGTTGCTGTCGCTATTATGTTAACTGAGCATACATTTAAAAAAAGCCTCTATAATTTGTTTCTCCAAGATAAAGTTGACACTTAAACAATGAGTGAGGAAGTAACTGTTTTATAAAACAAACAACTTGTGTTATATACAAAGCATTCTGAAAATATTTTGGAAATGTGTGCAATTTCATGTGAATTTATTTTTGAAAATGTATATGTATCAGCTATTAAAACTCCCATAAGCAACATTAAACAAAAATCTGAATATAGTTTTTTTAACCAGCTCGATTTTTTTTCTAAATGAAAAGTTGCAGTAATTTCAAACATATGCAATAAAATAAACTAAAAAAGCAATCTTACTTGTTTTTAAGACATCAAAGGCGAGGTATTTATTAGTAAAATTTCAGCAAAATCCTTTCGATAATTTTAGACTAGATGGAAAATTTTTGTCAAGATTTAGTAAAAAGTTGCATTTCGTCCATTTGGAGTTTCTTATCTTTTTCTACTTTGATGGCCTTTGAAATCAAATATTGAAATAAACTGTTTAAATCAAAACGTTTAAATCAAGGTGCAACCTATTGTTAAACTAAAATTAAAAAAACAATTTGAAGCATATTTTGTCACATTTCTTTCCTCAAAAATTATTAATAATAACATTTATAAAGAAAACACTTTTTTTTTGGTACCATTAAAAAGTAAAACAAACTCAACTTTAAAAATAGACATTTTTTTGGTGTTTGCTTTACATAATACATTAATTAGTACAGTATTACATGTAAATGATTTACAGTAGTGGTTCTCAACTGGGGCAATTTTGCCCTGCAGGGGACATTTGGAAGTATCTCGAGATGTTTTTTGGTTGTCACAACTAGGGGAAGTACTGCTGACATCTAGCTGGTTAAGACCAGGGATATTGCTAAATATCTTACAAGGCACAGGACAGCCCCCAAGACAAATAATTATCTGGCCCAAATGTGAGTAGTGAAGAGGTTGAGAAACACTGTTTTAGAAATATGTAAGTCTGTATATATATATATATATGTATATATATATATATATATATACATATATACATATATATGTATATACATATACACGAGTAAAATATTTTTAAGTACACACTATAGACTACACAAACGCACACACACACACATATGTACTTAAAAATATTTTACTCATATGTGTACTCAGGGAAAAATATTTGGAGACCACTGTAAGTTATGACTTCTGAGAAGTTGAATTATCAGTTGAGGTGCTGTTTGGTTCCAAGTGTAAAATATCTGGTACAGCACTCAAGAAATTTAATCTCAAACTATGGGCACTAAAGTAAATTTCATGAAACTTATTCATATCTTATCACCTATGAGTTTGTGGGCAGAGAAGAACTGAATTTAGAAATGCAGTCAAAGATTTTTGTTACCAGTCTCCTTGTTTCTATTTCGGTCAGTCTTCAAAAGAACATTGTGAAGATAAACATGATTTTTAGTACTTATCAATCACTGTTTTTTCACTAAAAATGTATTAAATCTTACCCAAAAGTTGCAGATTCACAATTTCAGTTTTAAAGGCAATTACAAATGTTTTACTGTCTTTGGTAGGGGGTTTTGGGCTTAAAAATTGCTCAGAGGTGCAATAATCACCCTCCAACTTTAAATTGCTCTTACTTGATATTCTTCAAACTTCTGTTTCCTTTCTGAAATGCCCAGAGTTTCAGATCAGTCATAAGTCATGACTTTGGAATAGAGATTTAGGACCTGAGTTATAAAATTAAAAGGGCAATGAACATTTGAATAGAGGACCCCCCCCCACCCCACACACACACACCATTTCTAGTGTGCCTAATAAATGCAAAGAAGCAGATAGTTTTACAAGTATTTCTTTAAAAACTGGAGGAGATGATGATGGGAGGATGGAGATCATAAAACCCTACCCCAAAAGAAAAACTGCTTGACTGTATGTAGATTAAGCTGTAACAGTGTCACTTACATTGCCTGTATTAATTACCATAAATTATTGCATTTTAGTTGGTATTAAAGAATATGAAGAATGTTAAAAATATGAAAATAAAAAGAATGTTAAGGATCACTGATGGCTTTAATTTTTCTAACTATTATTTCTAAGGCCTGTGAATTCTAGAAAAACCAATATTTATTTGAAAAAATATTCGGGGGGTGTTAGTGATGGGGGGAACTATATATTTAGGAAGTCTCTACAGTTTAGCAGATATATTTAATATATATTGATGTATGCATGAACATCTGTAAATATTCTTTTTTTCTAGATACATATGTGGATATATCTATAAAGAGTATCCCAAGATTTTTGAGAGTTTATACAATCTTAATTTCTACAATCATATATAATTTGCCACAGAAAAATCATAGTTCTTCAGCAAAGTTACTGAATATGCAACTTTAAGTAGAAAACAATAGTCATGATGAGATATAGATGGGTAGTTGGATAAACTCACTCATAAGCTAGATGACTCCTGCTCATCAGTCTCTGACAACAAATGAAAGGTTATTTGAGATTATAAAATATGTTATTGCTCATAGAAATACCATAGGGAAAAAATATCCTTTAAATATGGGAATGGCAGATTCAAGTAATAAACTCAAATTAATTATGGCTTTTAAAATGCAAAGATTATGGTTGATAAATTTTAGTGTCTTGTGAGGGATGGAAGGTAGTGTTTTTTCTTCCTTTTAAGTCTCTATGGTTAAATGCTTCTGCAAAGGTAGGAAGGAATTGCAAACTTGTTGCCTACTTATCATGACTGATTACATGCTAATTTCTTGCCTTTATTTTATTTTTAAAATAGTTAACAAAACACAGCATATTTTCACAGTTCTCTCCTGTTCTATTGTTCTAGGCAAGTTTTTTTTTTTCCAATTCTGGCTTTTTTTTCTTTCTTTTAAAAAAATTATTATGTGTTTTGGCTATTTTTAAATACTGTTTTTTTAATTACAAAATATTTATTAAAAGAGAAGATCAAAGTTGAAATACATGGATTATACTATTTATTGGAGTCAAAACTTCAGAAGAAGAAATTAATCAAAATACACTAAGCTTGCTAACATACTGTAAAATTCTGACATAAAGTGAACAGAAACAATAGGATTTGATCTTTGATGGAGATCCGTATTTCAAAACATTTTTGCAAATTCATTTACCATGTTAAATCAGTTTTGGAAATGCTTTTTCTCTGACTTTACTATCTTAAAAGTGAAAACTATATAAAGCATTTATTATTCTTGCTGCTTTTAAATCTCTTTTTCTGGTCTGAAGTTCTTCATATAAGCCTTAATAATCTATTTGTTCTAGGTCATGTCATCTGTAGGAATAGAATAAAAATTTAAAATGAATAGTATTTTATTTAGTTTTTGCATTCTTCCAGACCTATGACTACCAAATAAATAATACTGAGGTAGGTAAAAGAAAAGAGAAGGAGAGCAATATCTTCTTTAGGAAACTTCTAAGATAAATATTGATCTGTTTCTAACACTCATTGGAAGCTACTACGTTAGTTGCCAAAAAATACTAGTTATGTTCCCTCTGTCTATCAGACAAATGGCATAATAATCCCATACCATATTTGGTAGGGGAAATGTCAATTTCTCTTTTCTAGTTCCCTATAGTTGAAACTGTTACAGCTGTAAAATATAAATAAAAAGTGTTCTGGCATTAAAAAGAAAATTAAAAAAAAAAAAGAAAACAAAGGAAACCCCCTTTGGAGGAAATGGAAGCTTTTGCTAAATCTACATGACATCCTGGCAAGTAAAATAATCCTATGTATTGTATATCAGAATTCTAGAATGAAAATTGAACAGAACTCACACATTGTACGTTGCCAAACTAAAACTGATTAATAGTAAGGTAAAATAAATCATAACTAGGATTTCAATACACCATCGTAGTCATTCCTATAAACAACTGGAATCATGCCTGATAGACAAGAAATATCAGTGACTCCAGTTTAAGCAAACTGTGGTATACATATGTAACTATTCTATGGAGAATTTAAGTTAATATTAAAAAGACTTCCAGGGAGATATCCAAGATGGCAGAGCAGATAAACACCGTGCCTGCATCCTCCCATGAGCACATTAAAACGACAACTAAATTATATTAACAGCCTGGAGAACCATCTGAAGTCTAGCTGAACAGAAGTTCTATAAATAAAAATATAAAGAAGAAGCCACATCGAGATTGGTAGGAGAGGCAGAGATATGGAACTGGCCCCAAACCTCCCTCAAATCTCCCTGTGGAGGTTGAGAATCAAGAGGGATATCTCAGCTGCGGAGGTTGCTCCCAGAGTAGGGAGGGAACCCCAGCTCTCCTCCACACCCCCCCCACACAGGCTTTCCAGCCCAGAGTACTGGTACAGGGAAGAGGAAGCCCCACAACAACTTTCTGTGAAAAACAGTGGGGATTCAGACCATTCGGGTGAGACAGAAGGCTGCAGGAAACCCAGGTGTCCTTTTAAACTGCCCATGCACACACTTACTTGCTCATAGGCACTCATCTTGGGCTCCAATGGTGGGACAGTGACTCGGAGGGCCTTGGAGACATGCACAGTGGGGCAGACTGAGGTGTGTGGCTTCAGAGGGAGGACTAGAGAAGAGTCAGCATTTTCCTTGTTAGAGGTCTTTCCCCCGTGCAGCTGGTAGACAGACACCATCTTTCCTATGTTGAGCCTGCCCCTCTGGCCAAATCTGAATCTGATTGGCCTGGAGAGCTCTGCTGCTCTGCTCTGCTGACTTAGCTGGGCCCCCACCCCACCCAACTCTCGAACCACTGAGGGACTTTTTCTATAACAAGCCAGCCCCTCTTTCTTGGAAAACTATCAGAGTCCATGGGCTCCAGGTGGGCAGGAACTAGCCTTGGTGTGCTCTGAGACTTTTGCTGAGTAGCTCCAGGCTCAGCACTGGCACCAAACCAGAGTCTATATTAACCTGGTGAACACAACTCTTCCCAATTTGGTGACTCCTTGAGACCCTGCCTAACCCAACTCTTGTACCCCATGAGGCTTTATCAGAAGCTGAACCTTAAGAGAGCCAGCAGGTGGCAGCAGGCCTCCAGGTGTCCTGGCTTCTTGTGGAGTTACCCCAGGCCTGGTACTGGTGGCAGCCATCTTTGGGTCACAGTGTGGCCTCTCCTACACACCTCCAGGATTAGTACAGGTAGCAAACAACCACGGATCACTTTGTAGCTCCTGCCAGGTAGACTCTGGGCAGTCATAGGCAGTGGCTGAACTAGGCCTGCACCAGAGCCCCTCCTAAGATGCCCCAGAACCAACATAGTTGGAGGTTGGCTTCAGACCACAGCAAAGCACTGCCCAATTAGCCCCACAAGTGGCACACACAAAGGGTAGTCTCAACAAGCACCAGAGTCCTTTGGGGGCAAATTCCACCCAATGGAGTAAGCATCCCACACAGCAGCCCATAACATGCAGAAATGGACTAACCCTACAGCCAGTCAGCCTGAAGCTCAATCCCAGCACTGACATGCCAATAGCAATCAAGGATCAACTATAATAGAAGGAAACACACAACCTACACAAGGGACACTCCTAGTGCACCCAGAGCAGGTGACCAGGGAGACTGTGTCACTGGTCTCCACACATACAATATTATGTATGGTGTCATATGGGTACTAGATTTGTTGGGGTGATAGATCGGGGGGTGGGGGGGTTGGGGGCAGGGTGAAAAAGGTGAAGGGATGAAAAGGTACAAATTGGCAGTTACAAAATAGTTATGGGGATGTAAAGTAAAGAATAAGGAATATAGTAAATGACATGGTAATAACCATGTATAGTGCTAGGTGGGTACTACACTAGTCAGGGGAATCACTTCTTAAATTATATAAATGTCTAACCACTATACTGTATACCTAAAGTTAATATAAAATAATATTGAATTTTAACTGTAATTTATAAATTTAAAAAGATGGGAAAAGGGGAAGAGGAATAAGAGGACCAAATTTCCAGGTATAAAACAAATAAGTCATGGGGATATAATGTACAGGATGGGGAATATCGTCAATAATATTGTGATAGCATAGTAATATCAGATGGTTACTGGACTTACCGTGGTGATCACTTCTTTAGGTATATAAATGTTGAATAACTATGGTGTACCCCTGAATCTAATATAATATTGTATGTTAGCTATATTTTTAAAAAACATCTTTTAAAAAATAAAAAGACTTCCATCTCCACTGAACAACAAAATAAATTGGCATTGTTTTAATTTTGGTCATATAACATGACCAGCCACGCTGGCCTTCGCAGCTTCCAGAGCTGCCTCTACTCCTGTCTGTATCCCTCATCCTCCTCTAGACTAAGTAAGGACACTTGATTAATACACAATTCAATAGTACTCTGCTTTTCTTTGGAACATTCAGTAATTGCTGCTTTTTCTGTTGAATTATAAATTCCATATGGGCAGGGATTGTGTCTTTACTATTTATTGCTATGTCTCTAGTACCTAGCATAATGCTTGACATGAATGGAGGAATGAATGAATCCCTTTGTTCATTTTCTAAGATGATATTTTATGCTTGTCTTGGTTTATGAGGACTTGGTTTTGGTATTGCTTTTGACATTCATTTTGCAAAAGAAGACTGATTTAAAAAATATTAATTATTTTTATTAGTTTCAGGTATACAAAACAATGTACTAGTCAGACATTTACACCCCTCACAAAACTATAACCACCCTACCCTCAATCTACTACCTGTCTGACATTGTACATAGCTGTTACAATTCCGTTGACTATATTCCCTATGCTGTACTCCTGGGTATCTATCCAAAGAAATCCAAAACACTAATTTGAAAAAATACATGCACCCCTATGTTTATTGCAGTGCTAGTCACAATAGCCAAAACATGGAAACCACTGAAATGCCCATCGACAGATGATTGGATAAAGAAACTGTAGTACATTCATACAATGGAGTATTACTGACTAAAAAGAAGAATGGAATCTTACCATTTGCAATGACATGCAGGATCTTATGGTAAGTGAAATTAAGTCAGACAGAGAAAGACAACTATCATATGATCTCACTTACCTATGGAATCTAAACAACAGAATAAATGAACAAAGAAAACAGAAATAGATTCAGAGAAACAGGGGGAAAAAACCCTGATGGTTGCTAGAAACTGTTAATTATAATGTGATATTTTAATGTCAAAAAATAAGAGAGAGGTAATAGGTCATCAAAATGGAGGCATGAGGTGAGTCTCTGGAAATCTCCCCTGGAATTTACAACAAATTGAAAAACTATAACTCCACAAAGGACTCCCTGCACAGCAGACAGACAAGACAAAGAGTCTCACTACTGAATTCACCTAAAGGCGGGCAAATTACGCAAGTAGGGGAGGAGGGAAGGGAGAGAAGTGCGGAGACTGAGCCGCATGGGTGCAGGACGCAGACCTAGCTCAGTGCTCCGAGCTCGCTGCATCCCGGAACTACCGCAGCTGTGGCAGGGGTAAGAACTCGGACTGCTAGGGCTCCATTTATGGCCCACAGGGCTGAAGGGACAGCATATAACACGGCTGAACCCAACGCTCATGGCAGAGACCTCGAAGCAAAGACTGAGGGAAGAAGGTTGAAAACGGAATTAAGCCCTCACTGCCGCAGAGAACGGATGCCTTAGGCACTGAGACTAGCTGCCCCCTCCCTACCTTCCCAGAGCTAACCCCGCCCCCACCTGCCCAGTGCTAGAAGCGGAAGAGTAGCAGTGTCAGATCAAAAGAACAGAATATTTGCAGTTCTGAGGACTGTGGTCTGCAGACACAGATTCGCAGCCCAACTAGTTCCGGCAAAAGGTAGGGAGCTGTGGAAGCAGGACCGGCTGTAGTGGTGGTCACTGCCATTGCTCTGGGCCACCTCTCACAACTCACCCTGCCCCTGTCCCCACCTATCTGGGTGGACCCCTGCAGGAATAAACAGAACTGCTGAAAAACACAGGTTCTGAATCTGGTGCAGGAAGAGCTTTGGAACTTCAAAAGCTCTCCGCATCCCCACAGAGATGTGGTGCCCTATACCCAGGCGAACTGTTAACAGAGGAGAAGCCTGCCTTCCAGGGAATCCCCCCATTGTGTGAGAAGCTGGAATAGTGCAGAGAAAACATAACACTACAGTGTGAGAGAGAAAAAAAGGCTGCAGTCAGAGAGAAAATAAAAGATTCTACCAACACATACTGGAAACCAAAAGAAACACCTCTTCCTATCAACCTGTTGCAGAAGCCACTCCTGTAGATGTCTAGGAAGAGAAATAATAAATCATTAATTGGCATGAATAACCAAGGCAACAAGATAGCTCAGAAAGAAAGTGAAAAGTCTCCAGAAAATGAACTTAAAGATATGGAAATATGTGACTTAAATGACAGAGAATTCAAGATTGCAGTTCTGAAAAAACTCAACGAGATGCAAGAAAACACAGAAAGGCAGTTCAATGAACTCAGAAACACAATCAAAGAACAACATGAACATTTTACCAAAGAGATTGAAATTTTTAAAAAGAACCAAATAGAATTTCTGGAGATTAAGAACTCAATAGAAGAAATTAAGAATGAAATAGCCAGTTTAGGTAGTAGAGTTGACCAGATGGAGGAAAGAATCAGTGACATCGAAGATAGAAATGTGGAAATGACACGGATGGAAGAAGAAAGAGACTTGAGACTTAAAACAAATGAAAAAACTCTACAAGAACTTTCTGACTCCATCAGATAGAGCAATATAAGAATAATGGGCATACCAGAAGAAGAAGAAAGAGAGAAGGGAAAAGAGAGTATATTCAAACAAATAGTCGATGAGAATTTCCCAAACTTGTGAAAAGAACTGGATCCTTGAATCCAAGAAGTAAATAGAACACCTAATTACCTCAACACCAACAGACCTTCTCCAAGGCACATTGTATTGAAGCTGTCAAAATCAACGACAAAAAAAGAGTCCTCAAGGCAGCCAGGGAAAAGAAGACGGTAACCTACAAAGGAAAGCCCATTACATTATCATCAAATTTCTCAGCAGAAACTCTACAAGCCAGGAGCGAGTGGAACCAAATATTCAAACTATTGAAAGAGAGAAATTATGAACCAAGAATAATATACCCAGCAAAGATATCCTTTAGATATGAAGGAGGAATAAAGACCTTTCCAGACATACAGAAGCTGAGGGAATTTTCTAACACGACTTGCACTACAAGAAATACTAAAGGAGGCCATTCGACCACCATCAACAGGGACAATTTGTGGCAACCAAAACATAAAAAGGGGGAGAGTAAAGGCCTGAACCTGAATATGGGAATGGAGAAAGTAGGCATGCTGAAGAAAATGAATACTCTAAATATGAAACTTTCTTTTACATAAAATTAAGGGTAAGCACTCAAAAAGAAAAAATCCAGGACTGAAATATATACTGTAATAAAAGAAGAAACAGAGGGAAACATCATAGAATACCACCACACAGAAATAATAGACAACAACAAAAAGGCAAAGAAACAATGGAGACACAGCCTTACCAGAAAACTAAAGATAGAATGACAGGAAATCCTCACATATCAATAATCACCCTAAATGTAAATGGACTGAACTCACCAATAAAAAGGCACAGAGTAGCAGATTGGATCAAAAATTAAACCCAACCATATGCTGTCTCCAAGAGACACATCTCAGCTACAAGGACAAGCATAGACTCAAAGTGAAAGGGTGGAAATTGACACTCCAAGCAAATGGTATCCAGAGAAAATCAGGTGTAGCCATACTGATATCAGATGAAACAGACTTCAGGGTGAAAAAGGTAACAAGAGACAAAGATGGACATTTCATAATGGTAAAGGGACTACACAACAAGAAGACATAACAGTCATCAATATTTATGCCCCCAATCAGGGAGCACCAAAATATACCAAGCAACTACTAACAGAACTAAAGGGAGAAATTGACCAAAACACAATTATACTAGGGGACCTAAATACATCATTGACAGCTATGGATAGATCATCCAAACAGAAAACAATGAAATAGCAGCCCTAAATGACACATTAGATCAAATGGACATAATTGACATTTATAGAGCACTTCATCCTAAAACATCAGACTATACATTTTTTTTCTACTGTACATGGAACATTCTCAAGGATAGACCATATATTGGGACATAAAACTAACCTCAGCAAATTTAAGAAGATTGAAATCATACCAAGCATATTCTCTGATCACAAGGCTTTGAAATTGGATATCAACTGCAAAAAGAAAGCACGAAAAACCACAAATACATGGAGATTAAACAACATACTTTTAAAGAACGACTGGGTCAAAGAAGAAATTATAGGAGAGATCAAGATACATAGAAACAAATGACAATGAAAATACATCCTACCAAAATTTTTGGGAGGCAGCGAAAGCAGTTTTAAGAAGGACATTTATATAATTACAGGCCTATCTCAAGAAACAAGAAAAATCCCAAATAAGTAATCTCACTTTACACCTTAAAGAACTAGAAAAAGAAGAAGAAACGAAACCCAAGGTCAGCTGAAGAAAGGAAATAATAAAAATCAGAGCAGAACTAAATGAAATAGAGACCAAAAAGACAACAGAAAAAATTAATGTTCAAAGAGCTGGTTCTTTGAAAGGATTGACAAAATCGACAAACCCTTGGCTAAGCTCACTAAGGTAAAACAAGAGAAGACACTAATAAACAAAATCATAACTGAAAAAGGGGAAGCTATCACGGATGCCACAGAAATACAAAGGATCATCCAAGAATACTGGGACGGACTATATGCCACCAAATTCAATAACCTAGAAGAAATGGACAAGTTCTTAGAAACATATAGCCTTCCTAGGGTGAACCATGAAGAAATGGAGAATCTAAACAGACCGATCACCAGTAACGAAATTGAATCAGTCATCCAAAACCTTCCCAAAAGCAAAAATCCAGGACCAGATGGCTTCACTAGTGAATTCTACCAAACCTTCAAAGAGGATCTAATACCAATCCTGCTCAAACTCTTCCAAAAAATTGAAGAAGAGACACTACTCCCTAACACATTTTATGAGGCCTACATTACCCTGATACCAAAACCTGGTAAGGACAACACAAAAAAAAGAGAACTACAGACCAATATCTCTGATGAATACAGATGCAAAAATCCTAAACAAAATTCTAGCAAATCGACTACAACAATGCATTAAAAAGATTATTCATCATGACTGAGTGGGGATTCATCCCAGGGGCACAAGGATGGTTCAACATACGCAAATCCATCAATGTGATATATCACATAAACAAAATAAAGGACAAAAATCATATGATTATATCAATTGATGCAGAAAAAGCATTTGACAAGATACAACATCCATTTATGATTAAAACACTTAATAAAATATGTATAGAAGGAAAATACCTTAACATAATAAAGGCCATATATGACAAACCCTCAGCTAATCTCATAATTAATGGTGAAAAACTGAAGCCCTTTGCTCTACGTTCAGGAACACGACAGGGCTGTGCCCTATCACCTCTGCTTTTCAACATAGTGTTGGAAATCCTTGCCAGAGCAATCAGGCAAGAGAAAGAAGTAAAAGGCATCCAAATTGGGAATGAAGAAGTTAAATTGTCACTCTTTGCAGAAGACATGATGCTATATCTAGAAAACCCTAAAGACTCCACCAAAAAGCTATTAGAAACAATCAACGAATACAGTAAAGTTGCCGGCTACAAAATCAACGTACAAAAGTCCATTGCATTCCTATATACTAACAATGAAATCTCAGAAAAATAAATTTAAAAAGCAATTCGTTTTGAAATTGCAGCAAAAAGAATAAAATACCTAGGAATAAACTTAACCAAGGATGTGAAAGATCTATATGCTGAAAACTATAAGAGATTTTAAAAAGAGATTGAAGAAGACACAAAAAAATGGAAAGACATTCTGTGCTCATGGATTGGAAGAATCAAAATAGTTAAAATGGCTGTATTACCCAAAGCAATATACAGATTTAACAAAATCCCCCTCAAAATTCCAATGGCATTTTTTAAAGAAATAGAACAAAGAATTGTCAGATTTGTTTGGAACCACAAAAGACCCCAAATAGCCAAAGCAATCATAAGAAAAAAGAACAATGCTGGAGGTATCACACTCCCTGACTTTAGCTTGTACTACAGGGCAACAATAATCAAAACAGCATGGTATTGGCAGAAAAACAGACACGTAGACCAATGGAATAGAATTGAGAACTCAGAAATAAAACCACATAAATATGGACAGATAATTTTTGACAAAAAAGCAAAAAACATACAATGGAGAAAAGACAGCCTCTTCAATAAATGGTGCTGGCAGAATTGGATAGCCACGTGCAAAAGAATGAAACTGGACTGCTATCTGTCACCATGTACCAAAATTAATTCAAAATGGATCAAAGACTTAAGCATAAGACCTGAAACAATAAACTGCATAGAAGAAAACATAGGTACTAAACTTATGGACCTTGGGTTCAAAGAGCATTTTATGAATTTGACTCCAAAGGCAAGGGAAGTAAAAGCTAAAATAAATGAATGGGACTATATCAAACTTAAAAGCTTCTGCACAGCAAAAGAAACCATCGACAAAATAAAGAAGCACCCAACTGAATGGGAGAAGATTTTTGCAAACAGTGCCTCCGATAAGGGGCTAATATCCAAAATATACACTGAACTCATGCAACTCAGCAACCAAAAAACAAACATCCCAATTGAAAAATGGGCAGAGTACCTGAAGGGGACATACAAATGGCAAATAGACATGAAAAAATGCTCAACATCAGTAATCATCAGAGAAATGCAAATAAAAACCACAATGAGATATCACCTCACTCCCGTTAGAATGGCTATCATCAACAAAACAAATAGTAACAAGTGTTGGAGAGGCTGTGGAGAAAAAGGAACTCTCATACACTGTTGGTGGGATGCAGACTGGTGCAGTCGCTATGGAAGGTAGTGTGGAGGTTCTTGGAAAAATTACAAATAGAATTACCGTATGACCCAGCAATCCCTCTCCTGGGTATCTACCCAAAAAATCTGAAAACATTTATCCATAAAGACATGTGTGCTCCAATGTTCATTGCAGTTTTACTTACGGTGGTCAAGACATGGAAACTACCAAAATGTCCTTCGATAGAGGAACGGATAAAGAAGTTGTGGTATATATACACAACGGAATACTATTCGGTGGTAAGAAAAGATGAAATAGGACCATTCGTGACAACATGGATGGATCTTGAGATTATAATGCTAAGCGAAGTAAGTCAGACAGAAAAAGCAGAGAACCATATGATTTCACTGATACGTGGTATATAAACGAAAAACAACAAAAGAACAAGACAAACAAATGAGAAACAAACAAACACTCGTAGACACAGACAATAGTTTAGTGGTTACCAGAGGGTAAGTGGGTAAGGGGGTGGTAGATGAGGGTAAAGGGGATCAAATATATGGTGATGGAAGGAGAACTGGCTCTGGGTGGTGAAAGAACACACAATGGGATTTGTAGATGATGTAATTCAGAATTGTACACCTGAAATCTATGTGACTGTACTAACAATTGTCACCCCAATAAACTGTAATTAAAAAAAAAAAAAGAAAAATCACCTGTAGATCCTGGTACCTGTAATTGCCAAAAATAAATAAAGCAAAATGAAAAAAAAAAAAAAGGGATATTTGTGAAAAGTTATTTCTGACCAAAAAAAAAGAGAGAGAAAAGGATGAAAAACGATTGCCTGTTTTTAATAATGGACTGCATGGTATTATTGACAGTGCTCGTGTTTTCTCAAGTAGCTTTCTCAGAATAGTTTCAAGAACTTCAAACATGCCTTTCATCCTCGTGTTATCTCTGTGATATGTTAAGTATTTTCAATATCACTATATAACAGCTTGGGAGGCAGGCAGGTCTGAAAGGCAGAAGTCCAGAAATGTTTTCCATTTGACCAAGTGTTTGTTTCTAGTTCTGGACTTTGCTTGTTTTCATTTGACCTGCTCAAAGTTTGCTTTACTCAAGGGCACCATTTTAATTTTTATTTGTATAGCTTTCTATTTGCTATAGCAGAAATTGAAAAAAATGACTATGCTTTCTTTTTTGAACATTTAAGTTTCAAGAAGAGATGTTTAATGTAGTGGGAATTTAACAACTATAATTTATTTGTCATTTCATCATGACAAAAAACATTTATCTATTTATATTAATTTTATTAATTTATTGCCCTTCTCTGTAGTCACTCAGAGACAAGGTAAAAGACTTTTAATAAAAATTCTACATAATAATGTCAACATTAAAAATGCCCCAGAAATACACTTATAAAATCTGAGAAAATACAATTTCCCTCAGGAATTACTGGTTATATGTAGCTCAGTTACGCAAAGTGACTACGCACAGGCACATATACATTTTACCTGTACCCACTACATACATGCTCACCGTTGTATACCCCACACTTTCAAGGATACCGCTCCAAACTATGATACACTTTATATTCTGGAAATACAGACACTAACAACATGAACTTCTGTATTTCAATATAAAGATTGAAAAAAGAATGAAATCTTGCCATTTGTGACAAGCTGGATGGACCTTGAGGGCATTATGCTAAGTGAAATAAGACAGACAGATTAATATCATATGCTTACTTACATGTGGAATTTAAAAACAACAACAAACCAAGCTCATAGATACAGAGAATAGACTAGTTGTTGCCAGAGGGTGGGGGTGAGCAGTGGTGAAGAGGGTCAAAAGGTACAAACTTCCAGCTATAAAATAATTAAGTCATGGGAATGTAATGCACAGGATGGTGACTATAGTTAATAGTACTGTATTGCATATTTAAAAATTGCCAGGAGAGTGGATCTTAAAAGTTCTCATCACAAAAAAATGGTGTATGGTGACAGATGTTAACTAGATTTCTTATGGTGATAATTTCACAATATATACAAATATTGAATCATTATGTTGTATACCTGAAACTAATATAATGTTATATGTCAATTATACCTCAATAATAAAAATAAAGTTTGAAAGAGAATGTTTTTGAACTTATTAGGACTCTTCAGATTTTCAGAAAACCATTAAGTTACAACTTGCGAAGATGTTAGAAAATTATTGGTTTTAAACCCAAAGATATACTATTTTAAAAGACATGGTATTTTTACAAAAAAACAAACAAAAACAAAACAACAGAACAAAAACAACAACAAAAAACCTAATAAATTAAAGTGGCTTCTCCCATGAATCTAATCTAAAACCTGAGGGGCTTCCATTTCCAGTGAAGAGAAACCCCCAGGCAGATTCCTTTCCCCTCCTTGACTTCTCTTCAATAATGAAATTTCATTTTTTAGGAGCCTTAGCTACGTCTGCGATAGGCTCCAACTGCACGATAAAATCTCAAAGGAATATTCAATGAAAATTTTGTAATTTAATGCATTTCAGAATAAGTACTTTTTTGTTTATTTTATTTTCTTTATACAAAGATACATTCCAAATATAATAGCCTGGGGATTCTCTCCCCACCAAATGAAGACTTCAAGTATAGTGAACAACTTGCTAGCTGATATAAGAAGTAGGGAAACATTATTAATAACGAGGAAATACTCAAAATGGCAAAAGATAATGGAAAGTATGCAAATAAAGATCCTTCTAACTATGAAGGATCCTTAAATGGTCAATTTAGTGTTCTTCCTTTGTTTTAATAATTCTTTAGGAAAGCTGCATTTTATATTTTCAGAACTCTGTCGGCAAGCTTTAGAGATAGCTCTCCTGTTTGCTTTGTTTGATGGGCTTTGAAGACCGAAGTTGTGAAATATGGCCTGTGGCCTATGGTGATTGTTGGTGTTTCAGGCTTCTCTTATCAGAGGTGGAACTGGCATATTGTCAAATCTTACTGAAGAGCCCTTACTTCTGTAGCAGCAGAGGAGATTGGAGTGTAATGGTTCTGCCAGGCGCTCACCCGCCAGTCAATGTTTTCTCTTCCAGGAACATGGAAAGGCCACTCCTGGGGAAAGGTGTAGGGAGACAAACCAATTGTCACTTCCGAGGGGGGGAAATTTGATCCCTTTGTGCTCTTATCTTCATCCACTTCCAACTTTACTGATTTACTTCTGCTGGGTTTCAGACGAGGTAAAAAGGAGAGAAAATGCTTGCTTTGAGTGCTTGCGCCAATGAATGAGTGACAATGGATGGGTCTCAGTGAGACAGTTTTGATAACAGCCTCAGTTCCTGATTGGATGTCAGACACTGTCATACTCAACACCACAGACCTTGATCAATCACACAATCATCTAAAAAGAGTACGCAAACAACAGAAGCTTCTTGTTCATTCATTCATTTATGCATTAATTTGACACATATTGTGTTGAATGCTACCACGTGTCTGGCACTGTTCTAAGCACAAGCTTATAGCAATGAATAAAACAGCTCCAAGTCCTGGTCCTTTGGAAGCTTTCATCCTAACAGAGCCTACATTCTCATGTCATAACGAAACTGCTAAGCCATTTCCCAGATGTCTTATAATATAAACGATTTTAATAAAAAATAATTAATATGGGAAAATTTCTGCCTTGGTGCCAGGTTGGGAGAATGTGAGCTTAAGTATTAAATATTTAATAAAATTAAACCTCAAATAGCTATAAAAATACATTCCATTATATACATATGCTTCAAAAAATATTACCGCTATAGCGCTGTTGAAGATGGGACAAAATTCAAGGAAAATTTATAATCCACATTTTCTTAGAATCCTATGTTGATTATGATTATACAATATTAAACTCTCAGTCTTAGAAACAACATGTAGTTTTCACGTGTTGTGTTCTATCTCATTACACAGGACAAGTGCACCAGCTCAGGGAGTAATCTGCCTATTTTCCTATCCACCTCCACAAAAGGCCACGAATCAGCCCCCAAAAAGCCCGCCAGAAGAGCTGCTTCAGTCAGTTTACTGCCACCAAGGCCTGCAGGTCCCTTCTTTGCCTAGTCTTCCTATGAGCTCCAGCACACAGCTGCCTCTTCTTTCGCTGAAATAGTTCCTCGAGCAAAGGTTTTGCCCAGGATTTCCCAACCTCAGAACTATCGACATATTATGCCAAATAATTCTTTGTTGTGGAGGGCTGTCCTGTGCATTGCAGGATATTTATCAGCATCCCTGGCCTCTAGCCTTCAGTAGTACTCCCAGTTGTGCCAACCCAAAATGTTCTCAGACATTGTCAAATGTCCCCTGGATTGAGAACCACTGGGTTAGCATATAGTTGTTCTCTAGTTGAGAGATGTGGGTCAGGTATGTCTCCCCAAGAGATATGAAGTAGGGACAGATGTTTGTATTCCCTGAAGATGTTCTGCATTTAATATGTCTCACCTTCCAGTTGTAAATTAGTGCCACCAATCATACCTTCACATTCCTGGTTGATTTTGAGTTGTACAGCATACATAGTAATTCAGAGTCCACATTACAGAATTTTAAAAAATGGGTCTAACTATCACCTCTATCACTTACTAGTTGTGTAGCTGTGAGACACTTGCTGGACTTCCTGTTTGGATATGTCAGTATTTTCCAGTGGAAATATAATGTAAGCCACCGAAAGAAAAAAACAAAAACAAAACAAAAACTTAAGTTATTTTATAATATATTTAATCCAATGAACAAAAATATCATTTCAAAATGTAATTAATATACTAAATTAAGATGCTTGACATTATTCTTTTTGTATGAAGCCTTTGAAATTCAGTGTGTATTTTTCTCTTACAGCAAATTTCAGTTAGAATTAGCCACACTTCAAGTGCTCAATAACCACATGTGTCTGGTGGCAACCAGATGCGCTAGTTTCTCCCATTTGGCTGTGAGCATCCTGAGTGGCAGAGACTTTCTGATTAATTTTATATTGAAAAACATTACAAATTGTCTTTTAAATAAATTATGCGGATTCTCCTAGGTCAAAAGCTTGAATCTGCTTTGGCTCCTTTATTCCCATTTTGGAAACCATTTAACCCTTACATGATCTACAGAAAACATAAAAGAAGTTAGTTTCCTTCCTTGAATGAGTTACTGTCTACTTGTAGAGAGTAGAGAGAAGACATACATGGATTACCAACCAAAAAAAAAAAAAAAAAAAGGCGATATATAATTATTAAGTATACGGCTTTCAATGAGAAGTTTTCAAAATTGAATGACTGTGGGAAAGAACAATATCTTCAACAAATGATACCAGAACACCTGGATATCCACATGCAAAAGAATAGAGGTGGACACTTACCTCACACTTATGCAAAAATTAACTAGAAATGGACCACACACTGACATTTAAGAGCTAAAACCATAAAACTCTGAGAGGAAGACATAGGTGTAAATAAATGTGCGTGATCTTGGATTTGGCAATGGAGTCTTGGATATAACATCAAGAGCACAAGCGACAAAAGAAAAGCTAGATAAATTGGATTTAATCAAAATCAAAACTTTTGTGCACTATTGAGAGAGTAAAAAGACAACCCACAGAATGGAAGAAAATATTTGAAAATCAACACTTTTCTCCAAAGAAGACAAACAAATGGCAACAGTACATGAAAGGATGCTTCGGGTCACTAGCAATGAGGGAAATGCAAATCAAAACACAATGAGATATCACTTCGCCCACTAGGATGGCTATAATAAAAAAATAAAAGAGAGAGAAAAATATAATAAATGTTGGCAAGGATGTAGAGAAATTGGAACCCTCACACTGATGATAGAGATGTAAATGATTCAGTCTTTGTAAAAAACAGTTTGGCAGTTCCTTTTTAAGTCAAAAATACAATTATCACATGACCCAGCAATTTTGCACCTAGGTATATATCCAAAAGAATTGAAAATGGGTGTTCAAATGGAGATATGTACAAAAATGTTCATAGCAGCTGAACAATAACTAAATATTAAATATATTTCACAATAAATATATTTTCACAATAGCTGAAAAGTGTATATAATCCAAATATCCATTAATGGATGGATGGATAAAAATGCAGTATAAGCATACACTAGAATATTATTCAGACATAAAAAGGAATGAAGTACTGATACATGCTGCAATGTGGATGAAATTTGAAATTATTATGCTAAATGAAAGAAGTCAGACACAAAAGGCCACATATTATATGATACCATTTATATGAAATATTCAGAATAGGAAAACCCATAGAAAGAGAAAGATTAGTGGTTTTTAGGTGCTGGGGGGCTAGGGAAATGAGGAGTGACTACTTAATGGGTATGGGGGGGCGTTTCCTTCTGGGGTGATTAAAATGTTTTTGAACCAACATAATGATGATGGTTGCACAACACTGTGAATATACTAAATGCTCCTGAACTGTATGTTTAAAAATATTTAAAATGGCGAGTTTCATGATTTGTGTATTTTACGATAAATGAAATTGAATGGTTGATAATGTTTCTGGCGTAGGGGTGTCAATGAGGGCTTTTTGAACAAGGTGGGCTCCTGAGCACAAAGCCGATGTAAAATTTGAATTTTCAGCAAAGAAGGATAAAGGTGACCCAGGTAAAGAGGGAAGCCTGAGCAGAATTGCTTGTGGGATAAACGGGATTCGTGTGGAATGCTAAAGAAAGTCTCTTTATATGCTACAATTTTGATTCAAGCAAGAATTGCTTTAAAGCACTAAGTATATTTTCATCAGAGACCAAATACTCCCAAATTGTTAAATATAACTGTCAATAAGTGAACACATGGAAAAGGAGGGTATATTCTTTGGATCCTGTAATCAGACATTATTGTCTTATAACCCTTGAGAAAAGAGGCAAATATTTCTTGGAATCACTCACAGTTCATCAATTTTTATAACATTTATTTTACAAATACTGTGTTCCTGTAGAGGAGAGACGTGGGAACACACACAGCATATTTATTTTTTCTACATCCAGAGTGAATCCATACATCATTACATTAGGAGCTAAATTTGTCTTTGATTTATTATTGCATTCAAGTGCAACCTGAAATATCCAGAGTTTGAAATAGGGATTGTTAAGTGTTCACATGGAGATCAATAGCCTTGGGAGGTATGGCTGGCCCTGCAGCCTCACAGTCAGAGCCGAGAATGTCAGCAAGACAGGCTAAGAGCTGAGTGATGAAAGGCAACCCCCCATAAGAAGGTGTTAGATGATTGCATTTTAAACTCGATGGAGTAGACTTGGTCCAAGGAATCCTGGAGGTTACTCTGTGTACAATAAGGTGAAAGGACCATCATTTAAGTCTTCAATGCCTAGCCACTTTAAACTCATTGCAATTTCTCAGTCCTCAACTAAGGTCATCACCTTTCACAAGTTTTCCCTACAAACTAAACAAAACACTGTTGTGTTACCACCTCCATCTCTCCATGCAGGATGTTAGACACCACTGACCTGGATGATGGCTGCTGGCAGTTCACCCAAATAGAGGCATCTAGATTGGGAAGAGGCCTAAACAAGTGGCTAACATCTAGAATCCTCACTCAGGGACTCATTTTACTCACTGGGAAAAATTACTTCCAAAGGTCTCCCATTTCTTGATGTCAAGGAAAGCATTACCAAGCAGAGGTTAAATTTAACTGTTCTTCTAAGTGACAACAAGGAAGATTGAAATCCTGATGACTCAGAAGGCCTTTTAATTATTATCATCAATTTTAATTATTATCATAAATTATTATCATCTGGCAACAGAAGATATCACAGAGTGAGATTATATCAAGACATTTAGAGCAATCCTCAAAAACATATTTTTAGTAAATCTCTTGATCACCCACCCATGCAATCACCAATAAGAAAAGGGATAGAGGAAGACCCACATCCTCAATTCCTTCAGAATATGGTAGTAGAAAAAGTAAAACTACAAAGGTGGTTAGTGTAGGTTATTCTATATTGGATCTTGAACTATTATGCTCGGTGTTTTGAGAGGAGAATTACATTCCACATTAGTATTTTGTTGAGTGTACTGATGACATCTTATCTGGGTTAGACACATCTTTTAAAAGGCAAGTAACATATTAATTTTTTAAATTTCACATTAGTCCTTACCATCTGATTGCTCCTTCATCAGACGTTCCCAAATTCTACTTGCTAAAATTTTAAAACTGTTTCTGAAATCTGAGCATTACTTGGTGATTCCAGAACTCTTGCTTCTCACCAGTTTCCCTCTAGCTGCTTTTCCTGCGATGCTATTCTTTCACACCATTCTGTGTTCTAGGTACTGAATCTTCTTTCTCTGGTCTAATGAGAGAAATTCATTTGGAATCCAACGGACCTGGTTGAACCCCTAGTTCTATCAGTTAGTAGTTGTGTAACTTTCTGCAATTTCCTTAAATATTTTTGCCTCAATTTCTTCATCTGCAAAATGGGAAGAGAAACACTATAGATTTCTTAAAGAATAACGTGCAAAACCATATATAAACCCCTTATTACAGAGCAGTGCACCTAGTAGGAACTCAAGAAAATTCGATGGCCCTGCTCCATCAGACTAGAACTGCCCCCCAGTCCCTCAATTTGTGCCTAATACCTTGTGCAGCATCTCTGCACATATGCCAGCTGTGATTTCTTTAAAGAAATGTAAATGCTCATTTAAAATAATACAATAATCTGTTCACCTCCATGATCCCTTGCTTTTCTGCATTATGTATATTTTGATCATTCCCTTGCTAGTTTTCTGCAATACAACAAGGATTAAAAATTTAGAACAAAAATGACCATCAATGATATTCATTAAATATGGTAAAAAGTGAACACATAAAAGTAACTTTAGTTTAACTTAGAGTTCCAACCCAAACTATCAGCATTAATTGGTATAGAAATATTTCTTTGTACACATTTTCTTTTGCACAGGAAACTTTAAAAAAAAGAATTCCTTGGTTGGCTAACACCATTGGAATGTCAATTTCTAATAAACAATGAGCACTCCCTTTTATTGGTCTGTTAGGAATACATATATATGAAAGTAGACCATTGTAATTTGAAAAAATTATTTTAGCCTTAAAGTCTTTAAAACTGGCTTCAACTGTTCGTACTTTATATTGCTTTTAATTTTTCAGTGGTTAATACATTTCAGTAAAAGGTGGAGAGTTTTAAATTACACAGTAAAACAGAAACAAATCAAGAGATTTCCTAAAAATGTGAAGAATGTCTGAAACCAACTCCAATAAAAGAAGAAAATGTACTGAGAATATGTTTAAGAAGCTGTTTCTTTTTGCACTTATTTTACCCTGAATTGCCATGATCAGATTATGTAATTTTTGGAATGACTACGGGCGCTGAGGGCATATAAATTATCTGACACAATTATCTGAGGGCATATAAACTATCTGACACACAAAAACAACTTTTTTTGATAAAAACTTTTGATCTTTTGATTATAAGATGTTGCTTACTATTTCACATGGACTGTTGCCATTTACTGTCTGGTGATTTTAGAGTATGGTGGTCATCAGGGATGCTCACCAGTATCCCAGCTCCCCTTTTATTGGGCATACGAGTATGTCAAATGTGTCCTTCACTACTACCTTGAAGATAGATATGTCCATAGGGCTTGCTTTGGCTTATAGACCATTTCTAAGCAGAAGTCTTTAAGAGCTAGAGGGCAATTCACCTGCCCCCTTGCCTTATCACCATGGAAAACTTGTAGGAACAAATGATTCCTGCTTATGATATATGCGCATGCCCGGGTGAATAGAATATATAGTACGGGGAAGGTGAGGAGCCCTGGAAAAGGAATGGTCAAGCTTATGGAGACATTCAGGGCCAAGCACAAGTGTTTGCACTAGATTTCAAAAGCAATGGGGGAACTCTTGAAGGATGTGAGCAGAGGGATGAAGTGACCGGAGTTCGGTTCCAGTAGAGGCTGGAAAAGTTTTGCGATACATGCTAGAAGAAGCCTAATCAAAAGGACACTGGTGATAAAGGTGATTCTGAAGACAGTTCAGAAAGAAAAGAGGAGAACCAGGCCCCCAGCAGACACTGAATCTGCCGGCACCTTGATGTTGGACTTCCTAGCTTCCAGAAGTGTGAGAAATAAATGTTAAAGCAATAAAAAAAATGAAAAGTAAAATAAAATAAAAAAATAAATAAATAAATAAAAAAGAAATAAAAAAACGAAAAAACAAATAAAATAAAAATAAAAGAAAGAAAGAAGTTAGTTAGATCCAGGTGAACATAAAAAAAACAAAACCCATTTATTCTTCTAAGGCTGCTGAAATTCTTTGGGTGAATAAAATAAATTTGTTTGCTCTATAAAGCAACAATACAGTTTTTATAAACACAGCAAATCTTCTATAAAAAAATAGTGAATATCTATTGGTTTTTGAGACATACACATATGGAGTCTATTTTCTAGAGGATCTCATTGCTATGAGCAGATTTTGCTCCTGTTGGTCAGAAGAACTTATCCATGAAATAAATGACCACTAAATCTCATTGATTTTTTGCTCCTTGACTGCTGTTGGAAGAATGTAAAAATTCTTTGCAATGTGAGAACAAATGGCACAGACTCATCTGTTTATTAAGGGCTTGAGAGCATAAGCAGTATCTGAGAGCTCCAAACACCAGCAGCATTCATTTCAGAAGAATATTTGTGATTGTTTATTGGCAGGGTAGGCTTAGACAGGTTTTGACATGTGTATTCCTGTTCGGCAGGACTTGGACATGGGGTGGGGCGCTTTCAGCGGTCGTCAAAGGCGACTTCTATTCTGGGAAGGTTCTGATTTGTTTTTCCTGCACTGCCCACTTCCTTCCTCAAGGAGCTATTTCCTCCTAAACAACATTTCCTCGCTCCCCAATATTATCACAGGACAGCATACACCATAATGGTGAGATATGACAGTATCTACGGGAGCCAAGGTCTTCCAGATTTTCTGTCTTCCTACTGTCTCTACTGTAGCTACTCCTCCCAGGGCCGAAGGCCAAGTAACCCATCCCATAATAGTATTATACACTAACTAAATTAATCACCAAAGACAAAACCCCAAAACTGAAAGTTGGAAGCTTTCTTAAGGACTTTTCTAGGTAACTGAGGAGGGTGGGCTCGTGGAGTAGAGACTCCGTCATGCTTTCCTTTGCTAGGTTTGCAGTAAGTTTTCCTATCCATATTGGGAAATGAAAGGTCAATCTGAAGGATTCCTCGAGAACCCAGCCACTTCATCTCAAGTAACTAAAATCTGTTGCACAGGACGGAAATGTCTGTGTCTTCTATACCTCCGTGTGATTTTAAATAGAAAGCTGATATTCTTATGTAAAGGTGGGAGCTCTTCCTTTAAGAAAATCACACTTCTTTTTCAAAGTGGCTCTTGACTGAGAGCAAGTTCCCCTGGATTGCTGAAGTAGCCCCAGGATGCTCTCAAAGGCTTAGTTCTCCAGACACTCCAACCAATGTAAGCATCACATTTACATTTGAAGATTTCCCAAACAGGTTAAGTCAAGAGTTCAGGAAGGAATGTGAACAACCAGGCTGGCACCTATAACCAGAGAGGGCAAACATCTCATTCACTCCCTTCCCCTTGAAAAAGAATTCCTGAACTCACCTCTGGTTAGAAGGAAGCTAAGAACTCTACACTGAATGAATAGTATATAGAAGGGAAGGTACCTATCTCCAAGAGTCTATTTTTGGCAAAAATAACAAAAAACAGTAGAGATTTTCTGTTTTTTCACAGTTGGAAAATTATTTTTTTTTCAAAAATTGATTAATCAATTTGTTTTATATATTTTTTAAGTTTATTGGGGTGACAATTGTTAGTAAAATTACATAGATTTCAGGTGTATAATTCTGTATTACATCATCTATAAATCCCATTGTGTGTTTACCACCCAGAGTCAGTTGATTAATCAATTTGAATGTAACCCTCTTGTTAGTATTATTTTCAATTTATATTTGTATTTTTTCTAGGGAATTAGGGTGCTTTCAGATATGTTTTCATATTTTGGTAGAGACTTAGAGAAATTAGTGCTCCTTACACGACAGTGACTGGCACAAACACTTCTATAGCACTTTATAATCCACAGTGAGCTTCCCTATTATTTCATTTGATACTAATAAATACTGATAGGCTGGCTGAAATTGACTTAGAGAGCAGTTACTCTTTCCCACAGTTGACCACAGAGTCAGTTTGTATGGTCAAGCTTGAGTTCTGAAAATGTGAACTTCTCTTTCCAGGATACTTGTCTGTCCTTTGGGAGAGATGTTAATGGTGTCTCTTGGAAGTCACAAATATATGGCCGTCATAGAGTCTAGATTTTTCAGGATGATCTGTACATATAATATTCTCTATTGTCAAACCACGTGACCTGTTTTGTTTCAGAAAACACTTTATATAGGGTTGGAGGCTACTCTGATTCTGTCACAAATGTAACTTTGGGTCCCCTTGACTTTTTGTAGCTTTGGTAACCTTGGAAAGTGGTTGGACTTTGGTCGGAGGGAAGATTCTGGTCTATTTTAGTAGATTGTCCTGGTTATAGACTTAACTGGTTTCTGAGCTTTCCTCAAGTCGTTCACATCAACGTCCTGGGTACCCATGGACAAATATTGGGAGGTGGTCATTTCCATGAACAACTGTGCAAAAAACTGGGCACAGAAGAGCAATAGTTCATTCATACTCTGTGCAGACTATGGGGAATCGGATGGGACTACTGAACTTAATCTGAATTGCCTGCTTACTTTAATGATAATATTAATAAAAACAACTCATCCTAGTTCTACATATAGTCTCACATGGTGATTAGTCAACAAGACCTGTATCAACATATCATTATTGCTACCTCTCTCATTTTCAGTTATCACGAAGCCACATCTTCCCTTATACCCCTTTTCCCTTGTATTTAAGCCCTAATCCATACCATCTCAGAGATCATTTGGCAGAAGCCTATAAGGCCTGAAAGGCTAGGAACAGGAATCTTAGTGATTTCCTAGATTATGAAATTAAGGTTAGGAGAAGTTTGTGGTTTGCCCAATATCACACAGTAAGTAATGGCAGACTAGCATGTACTATTTTCTTGAGTATATGCATCACTATTAGAAAAAAAAGAAAAAAGGAAGATACAAGGCTCTGTGGTAGTACTGAGTTCCCCAACATCAATGGATACTCTCGGGGGATACACAATGTGTTGCAAGACATGATAAAAGATAAATTAATTTTTTGGATATTTCCTACCATGCAACTGTGGTTAATTTATTGTGACATAGGCAATTATTTTACTTCTCATCTCACATTTAGGCATCGCATCCAAATGGATAAGTTGCAAAAAAGAAGTCATTTTACACAACTGGTTTGATGGCTTTTATATTTCATTGAATGAACTTTGGCCTGACTATTTTGGTATTTGTGTAAGGAGTGTTTAGGCTGAACTTAGTCTTAAGTGTGACAAGGTACTTTACTGAATGTTTACACCCTATTTCCTTGCCCTCCATTTTTTCATTAGTAAATGGGGTAATTGTAATATTTCAGAGTTGTTAGGAAGATTATGAGAGATTATGCATGCAGCGTAATTTGTAAACCCTAAATCTATACACAAATATGAATAATTATTATTGTTGAAACAAAACTGAAGTGGCTATAGTAATTTTACTAAGTTCTTGCTGTAATATTATTATTGGGTGCTTTTTTCTTTTTCTCTTTGAGTTTATATATTTGGCAAAGCGTGGGTTCTAAAATATGTTTTAATTTCTCTATTGTGACTCAAGATTCCTTTTAAAGGGTTTCCTGTTTGTATAAACAGGAAAAACATAATTAACAGAGAACATCTAAATAAAATTATGTATTTAATATAGGATTTGTGTCTAGAATATATAAGGAAGTCATAATTCAGTAATAAAAATAAATAACCCAATTAAAAACGGACAAAGGACCTGGATAGACATCTCTTCTGGGAAGACATACAAATGGCCAAAAATCATGAAAAGAAGCTCACCATCATTAGCCATGCATATAGAGTGGGTAATGCAAATCAAAACCACAAAAAGATATCACATCACACATGCTCAGATGGCTATAATCAAAAAGTCAGAGTGAAACAAGTATTGGTGAGGATATAGAGGAATTGGAACTCTCCTACACTGCAGGTGAGAATGTAAAATGGTACAACTACTTTGGAAAATAGCCTGGCAGTTCCTCAAAAGGTAAAATATAGAGTTACTATATGACCAAGCAATTCCACTCCTAGGTATATACTCAAGAGAAACGAAAATATTTGCACACACAACTTGTATATGAATGTTTATAACAGTGTTACTCATAATAGCCCAAAGTGGAAATAACCCAAATGTCCTTCAAGTGATAAGCAAATAAATAAAATATGGAATATACATACAATGGAATAATATTTGTCAATAAAAAGAAATGAAGTACTGAAATATGCTACAACATTATGAACCTTGAAAACATTGCACTAAGTGAAAGAAGCCAGTCATAAATGACCACATATTGTGTAATTCCATTTATCTGAAATATTCAGAATGGGCAAATCCAAAGAGACAGAAAGTAGATTAGTGTTTGCCTAGGACTGGGACAGGAAGTGGGGTGAGGGGTAAAGGGATTTGGGGGAAAATGGAGAGTGACTGCTAATGGGTACAGGGTTTATTTTTGGGGTGATGAAATGTTCTAAAATTGTGCAACTCCATGAATATACTAAAAAGTATTGAATTGTATACTTAAGTGGGTGAATTGTATAATATGTGAATTATGTATCAACAAAGCTTTTGAGAGAGAGAGAGAGAGAGAGAGAGAGAGAGAGAGAAACAGAGAGAGAGAGAGAGAGAAAGAATTCTTTCTCCTGGATTCTAAATTTTACATGTTTACATGACATTTCCTTAATGAAAGTGGATAACTTCACAAAATACATGAGCTAAGAAGCTCTCTACCTTCAGACAGATGAAGATAACCTGGCCCCTGAAATCTAATGATAAATTCTGAAAGTGTTCATTTCGCTCCAATTTGTGACCTGCAGCTATTGGGAACATTGACATTTTAGGCCAGATGGATTAGTAAAATGAATTTGGTCCCAAGTGGACCAAAGAACTTAATGGCCAAAAGCTTTGATGTTGTCAAACAACTAACCAAATAACATCTTGGTTAAAAAGAAAACAGATGTACAGACACCACTGACGGAGGCTTTGATCTCCTCTGTGGTGGCGGCCTGCTCATAAAGGACACTGGGAACTTTGTAGCTCTTCCTAATGAGCCTTCCCTGCTTTATTAGGTTCACTGATTTCATGCACACCAAACCGGCGGGAAACGGCACTGCTTTCTAAGAAAGGACTTTGATGTTTTACTAATACTATCCAATAAACCATTTCCTGCACTCTCATCCAGTAAACAGCGATTATAGGATATGTTAAAAAATACTATATTTAATCCCTTCTGGTGTGAAACAGAGAGCACACCAGAAAGGGCTGCAGCCAAGAAATCAAGGACACCTTGGAAGTCCTAATCAGACTCAGGCAACAACTTGCTTTTTCTAGTTTATTTTTTTATTTTTTTAAACTTAAAAATCATTGTTTCATAATGCTGGCAATGCATAAAGCCAAATTAGGTTGCAATGCATCTAGGAGAGCTAATGTCACTCTTCTTTTAGATTTTGACAGTTGGGGAGTTGAGGGAAGATTGGCTGCGTCAGTGGAATGTACGTGAAGTTGTCCTCAATCCACAAAGAGATGGCATTTTTAGGTTTACTTTGTGAAGAACTACGACGCCAAAGGGTCTCAGGTAGTATTTGCCACTTTGCCTGTGGTGTGGAGAAAGGAATGGTGGGTCACTGTACCACAAACACGCATGTCTCACTAGACTTGGGATCAAAGGAGTTTGGTCAGGATCCTCAATTCACCATTGATTACTATGTATTTTGGGGTAAATGACTTAATCTTCTCACTCTGACTCTTCTGTGACCTCATGTGTTAAATGAGATGATCTCTAGAGTTTCTATTCCTATATAGTTTAAATTAAATAAAGGATACAGATCAGTTATTACTTCCTAATTTACAAAAGGAATATGTGTTCCTTATAGGAAACACAGGTAGCAAAGACTTGGAAATTTCTTTCCCTTTTATTAGTCCATGATTCTTTATAACCTCATACACAAAGTCAATGATTGTTAGAGCAGGGAGACAGGGTGGCAGTTATCTTGCCCAACACACCTGTTCCTCTTAACAGATGAGGAGACTCAGATAAGACTTGTCCAATGTTACACAGCATACTTTGCTGTGCACATCACTGTGTTTGAATAGTTTAAAATGTCTTGTCCTCTAATTGTTTGCAAATGGCACTTTTTAATCTTCACCTTGAAAGTGTTCTACAAAAGTATGAACTTTACACGTAATTTTCCCTATGTAGATATGCTTGGTTGTGTTTTCTTCTCAAAGGGAATCTTCGTGGATTTGTTTATAGGTTGCTGTATCCAGCTCTTGGTGTCTCCAGAAAACACAAATAATTACCCAAGGATCCCTGCACATCTGGCACATCCAATTTAGCCCGCTGTGTTTACTTTTGTTCACTCTAAGACCGTCACATTGGCCCTTCTTGGGTTCTTAGTTCTTTGGTCTGTGTGGTGGCAGCTGTTTTCCTAAATAAAAGAGGTGGCCCTATTTAATTTGATCATCGGTATCTGCAGCAGACACAGGACGGGGTCTACTGACTCCATTAAATCAACATCATGAGAGGAAAAGCCAAGCTTGCAGGGTGGGGGAATATAGACGGTCCTGGACCAATGAATGCTGAAGCTGGGGTAGGGATGATGTGTGGGGACAGCTTAGGGTTCTCTTCTCCCACTGTCAGTCACACACATAGTGTAGGTATGTTGTCATTCTTATTTCTTTGCCATCCAACCTGATGATTCCACTAGAGTCTTAGAGTGTGAAGAGAGCCATGACTGAAATGCTGCTCCCTCCCCCATTACTCACATTCATTTCAAGTGACATTTATGTTGCCTCGGCAATTGCAAAATATCATATTGTTTTAGACAGACTTCTTAGAAATAACTATTTATCTCCTTATGCTATCTCCTTCTGTGATAGGTGGAACTTTTTTTTTTCTACAAACAGGAAATAGAAATCTTCCATTTGTTGGCTCTGTTTGTTTGCATTCCCTGAAGAAGCAATATTTGTGGACGAAACAGTGGCATACTAAGCAAAATAAAGCATTAAAAGCACAGTATTTATTCACACTTTTGATTACTGCTAAGTAGACACTTTACTACTCTAGTTTATATTAGTTTATAGCCATTGACCAGTGTTAACCTCCTTTCAGATATTCATATTTTTATCTGAGAAATTTCAACACATTTTTAGTATGTTTTCTTTTTTCCTAACAGTTATTTCTTTTCTCAAAAATATTTCTCAAAAGTAAGACTGAATATTATTTTAAAAATATTTTGTTTGGATCATCGAGTATACTCCATAAAGGGGAATTTGCACAGGATAAGACTGTACTCCATAGAAATTTCAAATAAAGATCTTATAATCTCACAATCAATATGATCCTCATCTTTTAGCACAGTGCTTGTGTTTCAATAAAATATTTAAACACATGAATGAAAGTGGAATACTTTAACCTGTCATCTGGATATTTTGTCAACGCCATCTTTTGATAGTTAGATACACCTGAATTGTCCATCTTCATCCAGCTGTTTGGTATTAAATAAATACAACCTTCATATGCCATAATTCCTTGGAGTAAGAGTCTTGAACTGAGGATCTGGTTGCAGGGAGATGAATTCTATTGGTTTATTGTCTTGAGGCTAACATAATAACGTCAAGTGCCTGGGAAGTCTCAACCACTCACAAGTTATAATAAGTAAATGTTTTCTTTGTTTTTCTTTCTTACTTTAAAAATAATGGAGTACATTCAAGTCAGTCTAAAACGTGTAGTTATTTTTCATATGATTTATTCAAATTAAAAGAAACTGGGTAAGAACATGCAAGTAATTCTAAACTAGATACTGGCCCCTGATCCATTAGTTGAAGCTGAATATAGGTTCCAATAAAACATTTAGTAAGTAGCTGGGTAATACAGGACAGGTCTCTTTCAAGCCTATTTCCTGTTTACATAAGCATTCTAGTCTAATTCTAATTAGCATCCCAAAATCAGCCTTAATTAGTACTTATATTTTGGTTATTTACTTCAGTTAAGACAGCACACTTATCTTATGAAGAAAAGTTCTATATATATGGAAATCTGAAGACAATATTAAAAATTAAGAGAGATCTTTCTTTTCCTTCCTTCCTTCCTTCTTTCTGGAGCAAAGATTTTTATTAAAGCTGAAGTACAGCTTTCTTATGAGAGGGGGTACTTGAAACTGGGATGCCCCAAGAGATGATAGCACTACCATCTTAAGAGTGAAGGAGTCTAGCGAGGAGAACATCTGTTAAGTGGTAGAATACCTTTGCTTGTTCCTTTTCTAAACATCTGTCTTACGTTCCACTTAAAATAAAACAATGATGCATTTCAGTTACATTTGTCAAATGAACACTGCAGAGTATAAGGATTAAAATTTGAAGCCACACTAAATAAAAACACACACACAAATGCTGAAAGTCAAATTTTGTGGGATTGTTTTGGTATGGGAACCTGGCAAAGAAACGAAAGACTTGTCCTTCAAAACATATACCAAAAAATTAATTTGTAAAGAGTGTAATTTTTTTCATTTTTAAAAATTTCAATTACCATTTCAATTACCATTGATACACAATATTATATTAGTTTCAAGTGTACAAAACAACATAATGATTAGACATTTATATATCTCACAAAGTGATCACCCTAATAAGTCTATTACCCAGCTGACACTGTACATAGTTATTACAATAATTATTGACTATATTCCTTATGCTGTACTTTGCATCCCCATGACTATTTTTTGCAATTATAGTTGACATTCAGTACTATTTTATATTAGTTTCAGGTGTACACTGTAGTGGTTAGACATCACTTCATAAATTATATAAATAATGTAGTTTTAAAAGAAGACAAACCAGAAAATATTTTGAGACCCTTAGTAATGGGATGGATGGTCAAGACTGAGTTCTGGGGCTTGAAGCCTTGACCAGCCTTGTTGGATAAATCTTATTCTTATTCTACTTTCAGAAAAGGAAAAACAAAACTCATTTCCAGAGGTTTGATTGTGTTCCAGCTGCTGCAATCAGTAGTTACCCTGAGTTGTCTATTTAAATGTCATTACCATTCCATAAGTCAGATATTATTGTGCCTATTTTTGAGGAGAACAACAAAACTGACGTTCAGAAAAGTTCAGTCCCTTTACCGAGGCTATTCAGCTAGTAAATACTGAGACAGAATTTGAACCCAACACTTACTCCAGAACCCATGCTCTTCTCCCTATATAGCAAGATGCCTTTACACATTTTGCAGCTTCAGGAAGTTGGCCTGAATCCATAAGGCCGAGGATAAAGTGGAAGGCTCTAGGTGGAGGTCAGGAGGTCAGGAGGTCATGAGACAGTGAGGCAAGGCGACCTGGGATGGGCCATCGGAAGGGCAGAGAGGATGGATGGGGTGTTCTGCTCCTCCACAGCCCTGTCTGTGGTGGAGAGACATCATCCTCATGCTCCTGCTACTGAGGACTGCTGACCCGGAAGAGTCATGTTACTATGTAGATGGGACAATCCATAACTACTGTACATCCCGCATTGAAAGCACCAATTACCCTGGGCTATTAATTTAAAAAGGTAAGATTTAGCAAAGTCACTGAAATAAAAAAAACATTTAAAAATGGAGTAGTTTGTATCCTTCTAACAGTTGCTGTATGATATCAGCCAGATGTTTCTATAAAGAAAAATCAAGTTGTTTAGATATTATAACTAAGTTGTATAGTGGTATAAAATACATTTTATTAACTGCCAACTTATTTATAGTAGTCTTAATCTTCTTGTTACTTTTATTGAGATAGGGTCTTATCCAGTCATTTAACAATGAAAGCATGTTTATTTGCTTAAATTTTTATTAAGTATGTCCATTTAGTAATGAAAAGCTGAAAGGGAGGCAGTAAAAGGAATAGGTATATTTTAATTTTTACTCCAATTTTACAGACGAAAATGGAGTATCTACTGTCTTTTTCACTATGAAGTGCCATTTAATGGGCCAAGGACAACAGTGGTCTTAAATACATTTACCAAATGAGATAACAGCTGAAATCTGGATCTATAGTGGTAACATTTTTCATTTGGGGTTTATAAGGAAAATGAGGACAGAATGCATGGCATTCCCTTCAAGGCTTAAGGCCAAAAGGAAATTTGTCTATCCAATATCTCTAATTTTATCATTTTTTATCTTTGCAGAATGACACATTTCTTCAGTGCAATATTCTAAATCTGTGTATAAAAACAGCCATTGTGAGGCTAATTTGTGTCAGTTTTCTTGTGCAGCACCGGGTTTCCCCAAAAATAAGACATAGACAGATAATCAGCTCTAATGCGTCTTTTGGAGCAAAAATTAATGTAAGACTCGGTATTATATTATATTATATTATATTACATTATATAAGAGCCAGTCTTACAGTAAAATAAGACTGGGTCTTATATTAATTTTTGCTCCAAAAGATGCATTAGAACTGATTGTCTGGCTAGGTCGTATTTTTGGGGAAACATGGTAGCAATAGATGAAATATTGAAGGACAGCTTCCCGTAAACTAAAATTTAACAATACTTAACCCATAGGATAGCTACAAGTGTTTTTTGATGAAAGATAATTAAATCTCTCAGAAATCACTATCTAGGAAGACATTCCTAAAAAAAAAAAAAAAAAGAAAAGAAAAAAAATGGAGCCAGATGGCTCATCACCACCCACCAGGTCACAGTAATAAGTTAATTTGGACAAATTGCCACATACACACTCAGCCTTGGTGACCTTTAATTTCCAACAGCTTTAAAAGCATCCATTAAAGCAAACCAGAGGAGAAGGGACTATAAATAGCTGACAGTTTTCAGAAGGATTGTTTGAAGACTAGAGTCTTTGGTACTTATTATACAAAACACTAAGAGTATGAAGCAGGAAGAAACAGTAAAAGGCAAAGTGATATTTAAAAAAACAGTAATTAAAATATTACCCATTTTCTGAATTTAAATGGAACCTATATTTGAAACTCTAAATGATTTATTTATGGTAAATCTCAAATACATCCTGTAAACACAAAACATTTAAAACCTTGTAAAATAGAAGATATCATTAATTTACTTAAGGATTAAAAGAATGCTGGAGGCAGAATCTATTGTGGTGTTTTGGCAGTGTAAAACGTTGTAAGATCAAGGTATACATATCTTTCTTTAAAATAATCTTTTAAAGTCTCATTCACTTTTCCAACACTTACGGTTACAGATTCTTGATCTTCTGTAAATTTCAAGGATTATATTTATTAGTTCAATGCTTTTTAATAATCTCAGTTTGAGTTGTCTGACACCAGTGAATGTTGTTATTGTATTTTAACTAATGGAAGACGTGATTAAAAGATTCTGTCTGCTCCTCTTTGTAAACTGATGTTAAAAACAGAATAAAAACTTAAAATCCTTAGCCCACTAATTAGGCTATCAATCTTGTCTTACAGTTGCTTTATCCATATCCCTAGGAAATTACCTACAAAAATATCAACAGTGAACAAAATAAAAATAGTAATTCATCTGAGTGTATAATACCATAGATTCTTGGATTCTTTTAAAAAAAATTATTAAACTCTGACAATATTTCTGTTACAACCCTGACACTGGTAAATCTTATTGTACTTGCTTTGGAGATGTATCCAAAAGAATAAATTAGGGATATTTAGGATAAATGTGAGGGCAATGATTACCCCTTTTTATTATGAATTTGTTGAAATACATACAACTTCAGGTCAATATTGCAAGATCATCTTTAAAAGGATTTACCACTTGCCCAGATAAGCTGCTAAGTGCTGGAAAAAACAAAGCTAGAGCTATTTGTTTCTGGCTTTTAGGAGTCAGGGAGAAAGAGGAGATGTGTTTGGTCCTGAAAATAATTCGACCTGTCTAAAATCAGACATGATTTTACTAACTAATGTCACCCCAATTAATTTAATAAAGATAAAAAAGAAATTTGTAAAATTAAAATGGAAAAAAAGTCAGACATGAAATACAAATCATTGAACCTTTTCAGATTTCAATTTTCACTCTGTGAAATGAATAGACTGATGGCTTAGCTGGCTTCAAGGTCCCTTCCAAATCTAATCTTTTATGATTTTATAAAACTTATTTTTGTACAGAAGTCCTTAAATCCCTTCAGTTGTTTTGCTTGCTCTCCTAAGGGCTAGCAGCGCAGTGGACAAAACCATGCACAGTGACCCAGGGGTGTGTGCACTTACATTGTACCAGAGGAAGACAACACCTTCTATTGCTCAGGCTTCCATTTTTTTGGCCTTTCTGACCACACTGGAGAAATATTTGTAGTATCTTTAGAGGAGAGCATACAAAGTCACACATCTCTTTCTGGGGTATAATTGATTATTTTAAAATAGCACAGACCTAATACATAGTATATTGAAAGACTGAAATGAATGAAGAGGTAAAAGCATTATTCTAACATTCTTTGGAGTAAGTTAATAGATATTGGGTAGCTCTATGATCATAAACATTTAGGTTTGCATTTATCCTCATTTTTACCCCAAATCAAGTTCTTTGCATGCTTGTGTGTGTATGTTATGTTAACATATATATTTATATTGTAGACAGATGTAGTTCATCTTTTTAAAGGGAATCTAAAAATATAGCTCTCTACATATACTCTCTATGATAATATAAAACTGAAATCTATCAGCTCACTAAAGTAATTTTGATCATCTTTCCTTGCCCTCTGTTAAACCTGATCCTTGGCTAACCCACACAAAACCACTGTGTAAATTAGAAAAAGGTGCCCTCTCAAGAGGCATGGCCCCGTAGGTGTGTGGCTTAGGGAGGTATCAGTACCTTTTAGCAAATTAGGAAAAGGTGTCTTTTCCTCAGGTGGAGCAGCCCACCTCCAGTGCGTGGAGAGCTGAGCACAGGCTGGACTTCAGCTCCCAGGTGTCCTCTTGGCCGGGAGCCTTCAAGCAGGGCAGACCCTGCCTAACCCTGGCCTGGCTTACATCGTTAGCAACTGCAAGCCCCCCAATTTCCTGGCATCTCATAAAAGTCATCCCTCCCAGTGATGTACATGCTCTTTGAGGGGTACTTTCAGGAGGGACATGTACTTAATAGTCAGAAGCAGAGCAAGCCTTTGCTGGGCCTATGATGTGCACTGCACTCTGCTGAGAGCGCAGGAGTGACGTGACGACAGATCTTGCCTTCAGAACACAGTCTGGCTGGCAAGTCAAAACCAAACCAAGCAGCGCGGCATGATTTGGAAGGCTGGTTCTGAATCCACAGCCACTTGGTTTTCCTCTTTCCTGCTTTATGTAAAAAGAAGATCGGGCAGAAGGATTTTGAGTCTATCCACCTAGGGTAACGGATTTCTTATCTCTCATCAGCAAAGAACCACTAGCAAAATATTATACCTAGTGCTCACTGTGAAGAAACAACTACAAGAGCATAGTTTTTATGTGCAAATGGTTGGGAATTCTCCCTAGATTAAGCATTTAACATCATATTGCATAGTATCCAGGATTGTGATGCTGGGAAGGCAAAGGCACAGAGATAGGTATTGCTAGATGCGTGTGGAACAGTGCAAAGTCCAAGATAACAGAAGTAGGGTGTTGAGTTTGGGTTACATAGGGAGAGGCGGGTGGATGACACCAGACTGGGGTCTGTCATTCCATCCTCTTCAACTGCTCATAAGCACATAATTGTCAAAAGATTCCTCAGGGATATGAGTTGGATCTGTCGCTACAGAGGAGCCTTCCTCAGTAATGAAATGTTCAGGGACTGAATCCAGGATCCTGACCAATATTATACCACATGCTACATACCCAGTGAAACAATTAACCAGCTCAGACACACGCACACTCACACGTAAGCTCAGACCTCAAGAGGGAAACGATCCTGATATGTAATCTCAGGTCTGTGCCATGCTCTCTGACTTCAAAGGGGAATCCATTGAGGGGAAGTATTAGAAATGGGACGTTTTCCAGAAGAAGAGTGTTAAAATATTGACTCCTGCACAACTGTAACCCAGAGAGAAATGTTCTCTTCAGACAACAGAACAACTTACAAAGTGGCTTGAAGTCAGTCAGAGAGAAAGCAGAGTTTGGGAGGTGAGCCAAAGAACTTGCATTTCTGTAATGCTTATTCTGGTGCCAGTGATAAACATGAGTGCATCCCTTCAGCCCTCTGCCCGCTGGAGAGCTAGCTAAGTGGCTGCAGGGTACTCTAATCATAAATAATATTAATCTTCAAATGAACAGTAGACACATGGGAACAAAATTTGGGAGACTTTTTTTTCTTAGACCTTTATGGAAACTTCCAAAGGAACAAACTTCAGCCTACTATGGAAGTTTTACTTCAAGTAGCTATCTCTGGAGACCCGGGCAGGTGTCTCTACAGTTTACCAGACAGGACTTGCTCTTTTCCCATAATAGTATCCTCTAAGCCACAGAAACTTTAGAAGAATTAAGAGGCTTAACCAGATTCAAGGGTACAGAAAGGGCTGGTAGTAAAAAACAACATAACAACAACCTTCATCTGTCACGTGATGGTCACGTGGACTAGTTTATCTAGGCTTTCTTAAGATGATTTTAATTTTGATGGAGGAAGACGATGCAATAATTACCTGGATATATATATATATATATATATATATATATATATATATATATATACATACACACACACACTTTGGATAACCAAGTTATTAATAACCAATTTCTATTTGAATGGAAATATATGTATTTGATTTGAAAATATCTCTGCTCTGAATGGGGAAAATCCCTATAATCTGAACCTTTCCCAGAGTCACATTTACCAGGACAGATTAGTTTCTCACTGTCACACTGGTCAGCAGGTGACTGTGGTTTAGCACACAAACTATTAAATTATGAATAGTTTTGAGTAGTATTAGGCTCTCTCTGATCCAAAGGCAGAGAAAGAGAGGGCAAGAAAGGCTGAAGGAGGGGTTGAGAGAAAAGGGAAATAAATCTATGAGGAGAGAGAGGGAGGTAGCTGGGGAGAAAAACAGTGGAGCTTTTCTACATTTAAGTTATTCTTGCCTGGACGCAACGTCTGGTTGAGAAATACTACAATTCAATACGGGGCTTCAGGAGGGCAAATTGTGGATCTGTATTCTCCCTGTACACACACTTTGAACTTCTCACTTGAAATAAAAGCAGATGCTTAGAAATATCCAAAGAGGTGAGAAGTGCTTTCAAATAAGAGTTGAGAAAAGACCACTTAGGAAGGAATATGCAAATATCTATTGTAAACACTTTTGCTGTGAACAAGCGGGAGGTAATATCACACATGCATACAAGTTTTCCGAGGCTGAAATTCCCAGCCTGATTTGGGACAGTTTTCTTTTTTACCTCTGGTTTCTTTTTCCTTGGTTTCTGGTTTTCAAACTCATTACACCCTTTTGTGTGTCTTTGTATTCTAGATCAGATTTTAACTGTAACCATAAAAGGAAGATATTTTGAAAATTAATATTTTGGTAAGAGTTTCTATGAATGTAGCAGAGAAAGCATAAGAGAAGTCTTTTCCCGACTCCTTCGCCCCCACCTAACCCCAAACCTCTAAATAGCAAAGTAACACTGTGAGGTGAAGCTTCCAGTTCTTTCAATAGAGACAAAGGTTACTGATGAGGAACTGCCTTTTGCCGTGACCCTCCAGTTGGTGAGCTATTCTTCCATGAAGACCCTGCTGCGCTATTAGGAAGTAAGAGGTATTAGCACACCATTCACTATCTTTCAGGGGCCAATTAGCCAGTTTGGAATATCCAGGCCCTGGATTCCTTTCACTTCTTTTTTAGCAGCTTGCCTTTTGGTCATTTACCATGCTTCATTAAGAGGCGTGAAGCTCAGATCTGTCCATTTGACTCACCTTCAGACACTCTGATGGGAGCTTTCTTGGGGAAGGCAATTGAAGCCATTGAAGGGAGATGGGGGGATTATCCATGGATTACGATGACCTAAACCAGTGGTTTTCAACCTTTTAACTAGGAGGAATCCTTTTACACATTAAAAAAACAACAACAACAAAAAAACACACAAAAAACACTAAAAACCTAAAAAACAAAAACAAACAAACAAACAAACAAAACCAACTATGCATCCTGGCCTGATAATAATTATACTGTTAGTATCTATTGAGTAAGGCAAGCATGTGCTCATATGAAAGAAAGGCTAGTTCATCTTGTCTTCTTGGTCTTCAAACACATTTTGTTCCTCTGCCAATTCCTCTTGGAAAGACATCTTTCCTAGGGCGGCAATACTCTGAATTCCTTGTGGTTAAGACTCAAGTATAGTAATGAAGGTTTACAGAAGGAGCCTGGTATCTATCATCTTTTGGAAACTCTTACTGACACACAAATACAGATTGTTGAGATGTTTTGGAATAATGAATACTAAACACCAAGGGAAAAGAAAAAAAAAATTCTTTCCGTTTCATTATAGGTGTTTCCATTTGTGAAGGCTTACATTTGAAGATGGCTAATGATTTTCTTGCTTAGCAGTGATTTAACATGTGTGTGTCAATCAGAAGAAATTGAAATCAACTGTGAGGGTGAGGGAGATAATGCAGAGTACAACCCTAACATATTTTTAGTAATATTTCTGCTTATTTAGTGAATGGGACTAAGCGTTGGGATTTCAGAGTACAAGCAGATGGCATGCTATCAGGAGCAATGCCCAGTACTAACAGAGCTAATCGAGCTAGCGAGTTTGCCCTGACCTGTGAGCCATATTTGAGTGTTGTTTCTCTTTGTGTACTGTTTTTCAAATTATTCTCAGTATTTGGGCTCCACCTTCTCTCAATATATACCTTTGTTTTCTTCATCATCAAGAAAATTGAGGTGATCAGTTATGAACTGCTTCAGATTATTTGAAACACCTGTATTTTGGGGCCAAAAAAGCTGCCCTTGTCTTTTCATGTATTTTTCATGGACTTTCTCATTCTTTTCTTTTAGCTGATGACTCCCATATTGGTGTGTCCTGCCCTGCCTTCTTTCCCAAGTTTAGATTCAGACAGAGACCTGCCCACGGCCACATGCCTCTGGATGGCCACAGCCTCCTCCTACACACCATTTCCTCCTCAACCTTCCAAAATTCTTCATCTTAAGGAAACCACCATTTCCCCAAGCATCCAGGGTAGGAATCTGGTGGTAAACCTAGACTTCACTTTTTCCTACACTCCACTCACCCATTAATCCCCAGGTATTAATTATTTCACTTTTGAAATATTTCTCAAATCCATCCCCTATTGTTTTGCTCACTATACTTACCTTCATTCAGGCTCTCACAGTCTTTCCCCTCTGTGCTTACAGTGGCTCTTACAGACTCTCTATTGCCTAAAAATAAGGTCCCTGCCTGTTAATATAACATTCAAGATTTTTCATGACCTTCCGTTTCCACTTTCACCTGCCACTCTCCACAGTCCACTTTACCAAACTGCACATACCAAGCGATTGCTTGAATCTCTTCTATTTGAAATTCCTTCTACTTGAAATCTCCTCCCTGGCTTTCTTCATCTGATTGACTCTAATCCATCTTCTCTGAACCTTATGACCAAACCAAGTGCCTCTCCTCTGTGATCCTATTACCTGTGCATACCTGTTTCTTATCACCTATATGTTATATTATCTTGTGATTATCTGTTCATTCATATTCCCTCCCATACCTCTGCTCTCCTTTTGATGATTCCAGTCAAGAAGGAAGACATTGGTCTACACTGTGAAGAATTTTTTTGTTTGTTTTTAGAAAAAATGATGGAAATTCTCTGACATACTTCCATTGAGAGTTGAGCTCTATCTTTCCCTCCCCTTGAATTAGGGTGAAATTACTTGTAACCAATAGAATCTAGTTGTGGGACTTGTAAACTCAGGTCAGAAGAGGTGATGCTGCTTCTCCTTGTGCCCTAAGACTTTCATTTTGGGAGCCCCAGTAAGAAGTCTGACTGCCCTTCTGAGCGGGGAGGAAGCCAAGGCCCTAGGAAGAGGGCATGTGCAGGTATTCTGCTGAGCCCCGGTGAGGTGTCAGCTTAAAGCTGGCATTGCCCAGCAGGCATGAGTGAGGAAACCTCTAGGTAACCCCAGCTCCTAGCTGTAGAGTCACCCCAGGCTTTGAACTTTCCAGCTGAGGCTCCAGACCTTGTGGAGTGGAGGCCATGGTGCCCATCCCACCTCCGGACCCACACATTTTGTGAGCATCATAAATAGGTGTTTTACACCACTGAGCTTTGGGGAGGTTTTGCAGCAATGGTAATCAGAACATACACCCACAGCAGTGATCTGTTCATCAACCCTTCGTTGGCTCTCCTCACTTACTGATCCCTCCTCTCCATTCTTTCGTTGTGCTTCTAGGTGTCACATCCTAAACAAGCTACTTGCACCCAAATCATTGTCTCAGTGACTTTTTTTGAGGGAAATCAAAGTTAAGATACTGCCCAGCCCCACAGTATCAGAAGTTATTCAGATGGATGTAAAACATCTTAAAATGCTTTAAATAATACTTTAAACAGGCTGTGGAAGGGGCAAAAGTTGGACCACTTCGTGGTCCTAAGAAAGCATAATTATTAGAGAAGGCAGAGGAGTAGACTTCAGGAGTTCAGTGACACTTTTGCCTAGAACTGAGCTTTCTAAAGTCCGTCTGCAAAGACGGCAAATGGAAGGAATTGAGGTTAAAGATACATTTTCATTTATAGGACAGTTTTTATTTAGAGAAAAAAATAACACTGTTTACAAAAGTCTGAAAGCATGCCTTTAAAACATCATAGACTTCTGTGTAGGACTCCCAGGTAACTATTTGGAAAGAATTGATTTGACCAAGAGAAGATTAGTAATTAAGATGGCAATAACGATCCCCTTGGTGTAGAGTGAAGTTATTAACATTTGAACATATACAGTGTTCTTCCTTTTATTGAGTAGATTAAGTCATATTGCAGCATTGTGTGTGTGTGTGTGTGTGTGTGTGTGGGCTGTATCTGAAATATTGAGAATCTGATATTCAGAAAGCACTTCAAAATGGAGACCACTCAGAAATCTTATTGACTAAAGAGTACACAGATAGCAGTCACATCAATGTAGTCTCCGACTGTGTTCATAATAAAGATACCTACAAAAACATAGTACATCAAATGACCTTTTTTTACTTCACCACATTCCACCATCAGATGCTCATTTGCATATCACTGCCTTACTTGTTTTTTTTATCACCTCATCTGAGTTCTAGCACAGTACCCGAGACAGATTTATAATATTTGTTGAGTAAATAAGGCCGTACATAAGGCCAATGTATCCCATCATTTAGATCATAAATACTGTTCATACCTGTTTTGTTGTCAGTACAGTGCCCCACCTAGAAGTGACCCTTGATTGCAAAACTCTGACTTACAAAACCCAGACTGAGTGTCTCTCTTAAATACAGGCAGAAACAGACTCCTCTGTTAACAAGCGTACCATCCAGATACCCCTTAGCCACGTCGCAAGGAGTTTTACCCATTGTCCAGCGGGAAGTAAATTGCTTTTTATAAGTATTTAATGCATGACCACTGAAAATAGAAAGACAGGAGACAAAAATATTGCTGAAATGATAGCAAGGATTCATTATTTGGTTGGGTGCCAACTAAAAGTCAGTTGCAGTTGTTCCATTAGCAGTCAAAACTTCAGGCATTGCCAGACATTGGTATCTGCTTGTGCAATTTGGCACAGTTGTTACTAGGTCAGGATTACAATTGCAAAGCTAGTACTGCCAAGGCTTTGCCCAGCAGGATCGACTATAGAAGATATAATACCTCTCAAAGAGTGGCACACTATACGCAATTATAGTCACTGTTAACGCTTATATAGTACTTAGAACATTCCAGGTGGCTTTCTAAGTGCATTGTCACAGTGACTCATTTAATCCTTCCAACAAGCTTAGGTGACAGATGTTTTAGCACCATACCCATTATACAGATGAAGACATTAAGGCACAGAGAGGTAAGGTACTCTGTTGATAGTTACCCACATAGTAAGTGGCAGAATGAGATTTGAACCCCGTAAGTCTGTCTCCAAGATCCATGCTCTTAATTACCACATAATGGTAATTAATTACCACATAATGCTGCTTCTATAACCACTATGGCTCACTGGCCCAGTGCCATGCAAATGCCTGACTTTGAAGATAACGTTAGAAGAATGCTCAAAAAAGTGCAAAAAATAGATGTGCTTTACCTTTGATGCTAATGATCATAGACTTAAGGCTAACAATAGCACTGGAATATTTTTCAAACTGAACTATGCAATACTTTATTCATATTGTAACTAGCCCCATAGTAGTACCTGGAACTGCCCAAAGCTAAAAGCATTTTCTAATTTGCAATGCATTTCAGTGGAACATGGTTTATGGCAAATCTAGTGAACAACACGTAAGTGCTCAGCTGTAGTTTTGCAGTCACTTGAGACCGTGTCTATGCTCTCTATAATCTTTAGTTATAAAAGGCAAACCATTTGATCCTGAATTTGCAGGAAAGCAGGGACCTGGGTTGTCTTGTCATCAGGTGTATTTGAATCGAACAGGAGCTCCATAGGTAACTGAAGCATGTCTCTCATCATGTTGTCCAAAACTTCCTCACTCTTGTCTCCTTTCCACAAGCCTCCCAGTCCTTTTTCCTGTGCCATTGGCATCTTCACTTAATTGTTAACATACTTTCTTATATCCCTAACTTTCACAGCAGCTTCTGCACGGCCTGGCCCTGATGGAGACCTGGTTCTCCCCTTAGCACACTTCTCTTGCAGCTTGCTATTGCTTCTATGCCCCATTATGTAAGTTGCAGGAACGATGTTCTCTCTGAACTGCTGTTTCCCAATCCTTATTCTCCCGTCTCTTTTGAGTTGAGGCCATTTTCGATATCAATCTAATCTGTTGCTCCTCCCTCCTTCTTCATTGAAGACTCTAGGCCTTGGCTCATATACTTTCCTTTCACTCCAACGCCGACAGCCTCTCCAAAGGAGGCAAAGTCCCTGTAGACACCCCAGACACACTGTAACCTTGCAATTCCAAGACCATCCGTGAGCCACAGTCTGGTTTGTTTTATTGCCTAGAGTGCTTCATTCAGAAGCCTTCAACTCTGGTACTGCATTCTGATCTCAGCCTCCTATGCTATCTCTCCCCCTCCGCAGCCAGGCAGTAGTTCAGTCACTCATTCATTCCTGACATGTACCCTCAATTCCCTAGAATCCTGACTTCTCATTGTCTTCAAACAGGAAAACCTCCACACTGAATCACAGCTGCCAAACATCCTTTGATTTTTCTCCCTGCAATGGCAAATTACCACGGGAGAAAATCCCACAGCATTGGAGAGAGTAGCCATTACCAATTCCAGTTCCCTAACCTTGGTGGGGTGCTTTTACGCATTCTTAGACTTCTTTCTCTTTATTCCTTGGCGTTCCTCTAAACCTTCCCCACTCATCTCAAGCTCTGATCCATTTTTAGCAGACTGCATTGTCTGAACTGCATTAAGAAAGTGGAGATTATCAGCTATGATCTAGCTCAGATCCCCAGACACTCCTCATCAAGTTATTTATTGCCACAACAATCTCTACCCCATTTCTGCCAGCCTCAGGGTAGGAGTGCTCTCCTCCTAGCCAAGACTCCCCTTCACTTGTGCCTTTCCCTCTGTCTTCTGAATTATTGCTTCAACAATTTTCTTATCCCTTTCTCAGAGTTTCAGCTTCCTTTCCTTTCCTTTCCTTTCCTTTCCTTTCCTTTCCTTTCCTTTCCTTTCCTTTCCTTTCCTTTCCTTTCCTTTCCTTCCTCTTTCCCTTTTCTTTCCTTCCTCCCTCTTTCCTTCCTTTCTTTTTCTCTTCCTCCTTCCCCCTCCTTCTCCTCTATAACTGGCAATTCCCTTTCTGCTTAAAGTCTCTCCCTCATCCTGATTAAAATATAAGCAACCCTAACCAAAATAACAAAACAATGAACAGCAAACCAAAACATGCCCCAAACCTATTCTCCCCATCCAAACCTATCCCTGTTTATCATTCTTTTTCCTTTTTTGGCAAATGTCTCCCAATGACAAGCCTCCACTGATGTCAGCACTTCCCTTACATATGTGGCCATTTCTTGCCCTTTTACATGTCATCGATTCTCCCGAAGAGTCTTTGCCTGCCAGGACCCTCCAGGCTGGGTGGGGGCCTTTCTCTGGACCAGCTCTGATGTTGTGACCACTTCTACCACAACACACCCTTCACTTTACCTGAGTACTAGACGTGAGACCCTTCCATGCATGGAACGTGCTATGTGCATTGTATCCTCATTGCCTAGCACAATACCTGGCACGTGGGAGAGGATCAATAAGTGTTGAATAAATGTCTCTCTCTGTAAAGTTCTACCAAATGACTTTGCTCTCTTCGTATTGCCTCTTTTATTGCTTTAGCAGAATTTGATCATTTTGACACAACATATTGGTGCTCCCTGCCAGAACAATATTGTTCCCATCTGCTTCACTAAGATTCTGCAAAGATCTTCGATAGTTCTTTGTAGTTCACAGAGTTCTCTTGGCGGAAGTCAGCTGGCCAACAGCACATCATTTATTCACTCACGTGTTCTCCTCCAATAGCTTCTACACTTACAGGGGTCATAGACGAGTAAAATTCCAAACTATATGGGCACAGGATTGGATTGCTAATTTTTAGGATCTTAAGTAAATGCATTAATCTGCATCACCCCAAATCAACTTCTGTTATCACCTTAATTTTAGAAAAGTGAGGACATTTTAATAACAATGAAAAAGTAAGAAGGGCAGGATAAAGGACAGGGCTTTAAACGGAATACAATGAATACTACAAAAATTCCAGTACCTTGCTGTATTAGTCTGCTCAGGCTATCACAATGGAATACCACAGTGTGGCTTCAACAACAGACATGTATTTTCTCACAGTTGTGGAGGCTGGAAGTCGAAACATCAAGGCGCTGGCAGGGTTGGTGTCTGCTAAGGGCGCTCTTTCTGGATTGCCGACAGCCACCTTTGGCTGTGCCCTTACATGGCCTTTCCTCTGTGCATGCTCTCTCCTGGTGTCTCCTGTCCTTCTAATAAGGACATCAGTCCTGTTGGAGTAGGATTCCAACCTTAGGACCTCATTTAACCTTAATTACCTCCATAGTGACCCTATCACCAAATATGCACACTGGATGTTAGGACTTCAACAAACAAATCTGGAGGGGAGGCACAATTCTGTCCATAACGATTGCTCTTACTTTCTCATTTTGATGCTGATCACTGGAAATTTTATCCTGGATTGGCACTGATCTGTAGGCCAGGACTTGGAAAACACAGTTCTAAACATTATAAATATCGCATATACAGCCTCTGAAAAATACCCATTTGATCTATTTATAGGTCTAGTTCTTGTTGATGTACTTGGTGATATAGTATTTAAATTTTGGTTGTGCACAAAGCTATACAGCCATTAAAAAATATTCATTGAGCACCTAACCATGTAAATAGAATGCAGTTAAATCCTGTCAAGTATGGTGTCATGGAAAGAGAATTGTGCTTAAAATAATAAGAGCTGGATTCAAGCCACCTCTCTGAGCTTAAGTTTCTTCATCTTTAAAATGGAGATAATCATATGTTTCCTTAATCTGTTTGAAAGGATTACACAGGGTGATTTGTGTTGAAGATTTTTTAAAATGTGTAGAGTACTATACATAAAGGTACATAATAATTATTAGAGGTAACATAATTGGGTGAAAAATATTGAAACATGCAAGAAGAGATGAAAAAGCAAATCTTAATAGTACACAATTGCACTTTATAAAGCTATCACACTAGTAAATCAGGGAAATGGCATGCCTCCTGCTGTTAGGAAAGCCTTTTACAAAGTTTTAGTAATGTTCTTTTTTATTGGATGGGTGCTGGAACAATTGCATAGAGTCATATTTTGGCTGAGCAATTGCTTTTTAAGAGGACTGATAATTGAATGAATATGGATCTGGAGCAAGATCTCTATTTTGTCATTGATCTTGTCCTAAGTAACATGTTGATCAAATTAAAGAAAAAGTCCTTGATTACAAGTTCCAAGTGGTGTGCTTATAAAGTCCCTGGGTGTCACAAAGCTGAAATAAAGAGCTAATGATTCAGAATTATCTCAATAGCTTGGAATGATGGGTAAGGATGGGTATATAAAATGGAGAAGATAATGTAACTGGGACATATGCCAACCTTATATTTAGTAAGGCTTAAAAAAAACCCGAACAAACCTTTGCTGCACAAGAGAAAAGGCCTGAGGATTCTAGTTTACGTTAAAAAGACCTCTTGCTTATAAGTGATCATAGGCTTAATATGAACTATCAATATGGTGCAGGTGATAAAAAGACAAAGAATAAATATGTTGCAATTACACATTACCTTAATTTTGTCATGTGGCCCAGAACAAGGAAAGAAGGAATTCTACCACAACCTACCTTGCTCAAAGCAGATGTGGAATATCTTGTTTACTAAAGAGGGCTGTCAACAAACTAGAAAGCATCTCGAAGAGACTGTTTAAAGGTCTTGAAACCCTTCCAGTAAGAAAATGCTGAAATAATTAAGGAGATGTATCCTAGAGATAAGAGGATAGATTTTTTTTTTTGCTTGCTTTCAAATATTTGAAGATTCATCATGTAGAAAAGTGAGCAAACATTTTTTATGATACTCCAAAGAATGTCCTACTACAATTATCTTCTTAGGGTCTCTGAAACAAACAGTAATAGCACAAGAAAGGGAGTGAGAAGAGTGTCTTGACCTAAAGCCATACTTCTATGGAGGCTCAGGACATATTTACAGAAAATAGTAAGTTTGATCAGAAAGGTAATCCCACTCTGTATAGACCACACGTCTATATCTACCATGTACAGTTTAAGATACATTATAATGAAGTTATAAAAAGTTCACAGGAAGTCATCTAAAGGACTGAGGGAAATGGGGAGCTATCATATGATCTAGTCCCCAAAACTAGCAGTAACATAACAGAACTTGGAGTGACTCCTAGAAAGTTGTAAGAATAGTTCCAGGTTAAGCAGAGCTGAGCTATTAATGCCACGTTAATACAGTATCTGGAATACACATGAAGTTATTAATGCAAGAAGTGAAATCAGTTAAAATATGAATAACCACACAAATATTTTAGATAAATTAATGGATATTAACTTGAAGGAAGAAATTGTTACTGGGGATTTTCTTAACTTCTTGGCATGATGTCAGAGACTAATAATGTCTTTTTCAAACTGTCGCTGGATGCTCATTGTAACATGGATCTGCTCCAATGTGGTTATTCTTTTGTGAGTGGCCGTTCTCTTCTAGAAGAAGAAATGTATGTATTTCTCTGTGTGTGATCTTTAAATATATATATATATAAATGCAAAACTAAAATCATATTAAAAATACTACAAAATTTTTGGAATATTTATTACTGAATTTATTCCTTTTTCTGGTTTCCTTACTACATGATATTAAACCTGAAAAGACTTAGTGAATCACATAACCTGTTTTAAGTGAAAATAGCAACTGAATAGAAATATCCTTATCTGAGAAGGGCCTGGAGCCTGCCTTCCCACGGGCTGCACATCCTGTGATGGCCTGAAAGTGTGCTTAGAAAGAGGAGGAATTCAGTTACTCTGGGTCCATGCCATATGCTAACTTCATTTTCCCCTCTTCTCTAATACCATCATGTATTATGAAGTTAGAGTCTGGAAAAAAAACAACAACAAAGGCAGCAAATGCTTAAGAGTAACAAAAACATTGCTAAGTTATAACATCTGGACTTCATCACTGCAACCCTGACGTCAGGACACAGCCCAGATGTTAACTATAGTAACCATCTAAAGTTTGGGTGAATGTGGTCTCTCCTTTAATTTGAAAAATCCTTTTTGCAGAAATCCTTGAAAACATAACAGCTTAGGGATATAAGTAGTCTACCAAATATTTAGGAAACCAGCTTTGCGATTACACAAATACATTAGCTTTCTAGGTGTATTCATCTCCTCGGAATGTTGTGGTCACCTACTTTGGAAATCCCACTTGTTTCTCTCCGCCCCCCGCTTTCCCCCACACCAAAAAAAAAAAAAAAAAAGAAGAAAGAAAAAATAGAAAGCACTTGGAAAGAATAGCAAGAAGGGAAATGAGAAGTAACTAGTCCTGCGCCTCAATAGACATATTGACATAAGTCAGGACACTCTTCTTACCCATTCAAGGGCAGGCCTGCTGGGATGAGGGTCCTGATTTCCATGTTTTATGTATATCCCTCCATATTTTCTAGGCAGTCGAAGAACAAGAGAAGACTTATTAGAATGCACTTTGAAAAGAACGCTATAAACTATATCTTAAATTTCCAATTTTCATCATGATATTGAATTGATGTGTAACTGACGCCTTGTGTAGCTTTCACAGTTGAATATTTAATGAGGCTACCCTACATGAGCTTGTCTTTGGGATGATGGTTAAACTAAAATGAAACGAAATTTCATTAGCTATCGCCTAACCCACCCACACCCCTAACTGTCAAATATCATTGACTGGAAGAAGACCAAACTACAATAATAATAATAATAAAAAGAATGAATATCTGGAAGTGGGAAAAGGAATATAAGTTCCTGAATTACTGATAGATGGAAGTTCTGAATATAACATATGTATCTTTTTGTGATTTCATATGCTGGGGTTGTGACATGACTAAAAACATTTAGCATTTAACAAAATATTGAGAGTTTATTTAACATATATTTAGAAGGCAGAACAGTGCTAGTTAAGGGCACAGACCATAGAGACAGAGATCTGGATTCAAATCCTGACTCCCTCACATATTGTATGATCTTGGAAGAGTTACACCCTGCTGGGATGAGTTCAAAATTTGCTGAGTATCACATTTTTCTACTATAAAATTGTAGTTTTATGATAATCAGTGATAAATGTATAAAAAGCCTAGAGCAGTACTGTTATATAAAAGCTCAGTACATGATATTATTCATTAGAATAAAGTCAGAGATGAACCCTGTCCATGTCTGTATCCCAACATATAGTGACTTGATACGTACTCACCAAACAGTTTTTGAACATATGAGTGAATGAAAAAGGAAAGGGTAAATTAATATCTTTGGCGGTTGAAACCACAGCCTTCCACTTTAGCCAAACGAGTTTATTCCTGGCTGCCTGAACTGGCCTGGCTGTTGTTTTCACTGTCTCTGCACCTTTTCCCGGGATTCACAATAATCCTTCCTCTCCTTGCACTTTGCTTACTTTTGCATGCAGTGATTAACCCATAATTTATTAACCCACGGCCACTTTCCTGACAATTCCAAGTTCAGCTTCCTTGTAATGCCCACAGCACTGAGCACTGATGTCATCCACAGCCAGCTTTGTAGCATGTGGCTGATAGCCTCATTTATAGGAAGCACTCAACTAATATTTAAGTGAAAGAATATTGCCCTTGTTGTTTCATGTTTAATATATATGTCTTGAGAGTGATCACATGCATTTATTACTATGTAACTCAAGCTTTCCAAACTCCTAAGAACTCACACAAGGTCTTCCTTAGCCTAAATTATTGCAAGAACAATGGCTTTTCTGGCCACAGATTTCTAAAATAGTTTAGTGAAGAGGTAAGGGCATGCTCTGCATAGATGGCCATAGGTGACTTGGAATAAATAGTGACAGCAACCTATTGTTTAGTGTGCAGATGAAGGATATTCTTTAAACGTTTTGTAGTCTTTGACTTTCTTTATTATTTGCTGTCTGTGTACTGTCTTCTGTGCATTGGAAGAGATGATGAGGGACCAAGCTCCAGACTAAATTTCTATAGCATTGCAATTGGGATGTCACAGAATGATTGTCTATGGTGGTCACGACTTGGGTCACAAAACTAAGTTCTCTGAGGAGAATTTTCTACCTCATCTTGTCATGCAGTTCCTAGGACCACATTTTCTTATCTTAAAAAACAAAAAACCTCTGATGTGCCCATTGAACCAATGAGTAGCCCTATAGCTATTGGTGGGGACAAACTTGCATCAGATAATCTACTTCACATGTTTTAGTCATCATGTGAATGTATTCTATGGTTGAAATGCAGATTCCTGAATAATGAAATATAGTCAGCATTAAAACATTATTTAGTGGCATATCCTGATTATATCAAAAATGCTAACTGCATACAGGATATGATGCCAACTTTATGTCGGCTACAGAATTAAAAAAATGAGGAATAGAAACTGTGGGAAAGCTGTACGCTGAAGGTAGAATGTTCTCCTAATCCTGACCAGCTGTCCTTCCATGAATGCATGGGAACTTAATAGCAATTTCTCTCTCTTATAATGTGTTTAGTGAGTAGTAAGCTCTGTATGCATTTTACCAAAGCAATGGCAGAGTTGTTTTCTAGCTATATAAGTGTCTAAGAAAATACAAGAGTGAAATAATCAAAAGTGAACTTGAAATAAAATATATGTGTGTACTAACAGATTTCTCTAAGGCTATTACAATTAAACACAGCAAGTTTCAGTTCACTTACAGTTTTAGAGTGGCTACTATCTCAACTGGAATCACCCAGCAAAACACAAGTGCAAGGGTGATAAAAACACAACATTCCAGTACCTGAAGATAAATAGCCTGTGTGTCACACTCCAAACTCTTTAGATCTTTCAACTCCTCCTCCTTCACATTTTTCTTTAGGGACAGACAAATTATAAATCCTCAACTTCACAAAGGTAACTTACAGCTTTACTCTTAATATCTTAACGTAATAGAGCAAGAGAATACCGAAACGTACAAGAAAGAACACTCTTACTTTTTGTTACAAAAACATGCTGTGTGTTAACAAAAACATGCTATGGAAAAATATGTAAATAGGAGAGGATTTTTGTTAGTTTCTAAATATGGTTGTTCATATCCATTTATTTATAATCTCGACTTCCTGATGTTTGCTTCAGTCCTATAAGATTACGGAAACATCATAGACTTTGAGTCAGGAGAATTGAGCTCACATACAAACTTAAACTCTTACTAGTTTTGTGACTTTTGACAAATTACTTAACATTTTGAGGTTGTTTCTTCACTTGTCACTGGGGAAAATGACATCTTCCTTAAATGGCTGCTGCAGCACTCAGAGATCCATGACTTAATATAAACGGTGGGAGCACAGTAGGTCCTCAATGAAAGACAGTTTCTATCTCTTCTGATATTTCAGTCCCTATTTGTCTAGGGTTCTGTCATTTCTCATATGGACAGGAGACAGCCTAGAGCTAGCCTTTAGAATACTCAATTTTACTTTGCAACTAAGAAAACAATGAGAATATAAATAGATTAAAAATTATAATTACAAAATACCCACTCAGTCACTACAGTATTAGGTTGCATGAAAAATTATGAATACAAAAGGTCTTGGCCATTCCAATACTACCCAACATGAGGAATTACAAATGCAAAATGCCCACAGACAATTCAGTGCTGTGAATCATAAGGGGCCATAATGATCTGAATTGAGTACAGTTGGAATGTCTTAATTTTACAAAACATGTGAACACAGTGCTACTGTTCTCTAGGACCTTAGAGGGGTGCGGGCAAGTGAGGGATCCTGAAGGTTCATTAGCTTCATTATAAATCCATCTGTGACAGTGGGGTATAGGGAATCAGTGCATTATCATTATTATTAAAAAATAACAGATGTTATAATCTTTGAAAATTTCACTTCACCAAAGCCATCACATTTCCTTTCTTTCTTTCCCACCTGCCCTACTTGAATTGGCATGTAAACTTGTTTATTCTGAGTAAGCGATGGGAATGTTGACTTATTTGAACTGGGGTATGTGTGTGTGTGTGAATGTTGTCTGGAAAAAAAGTACTGGTATGCTATGTGGGTGCATACCAGTGCTATATACAAGTACAAGAGATGTTTTTTCTGTTTAAGTAGATTCCTATCTAATTGGGTGGAGAAGACTAACAATAGCAACAGAGAGATGAAATAAAGAAAAATCAAGATATAATTAATCACGGGCATTTAAGACATCGGAAAGTGCCACAAGACTTTAGATAAAATGGATATCAGTAAAAGTTGACATTGTCCTAAACAGTACAAAAGCAAGACAATTGAAAGGTCAAGATGATTTAGATTAGGGAATCAGGCTACATTTGTTGAAAAACAGAAGCAAACTGGAGGAGAAATAAACAGCTCTTCAGTGGAATGTAAGAAGATAATGTGACTAAACACAGTGTAGGTAGATAACAGGATCTTCACAAGCCGGCAGAGGTATTTTGATGTTATACGCCTGGAAATGGCATGACATTGAAGGTTTTTGAGCAAAAACAGTGACAAAATGAAGATGGCTGTGCCATATGTGATGGATTGAAGTAGCAGATCCTGGAATCATAGGAACAAGCTTAGAAGACCGTGGCTTTACCTAGGTGAGCGTAATGGCAACTTGTGCTGTGTTGTGGATGTGGGACTAGAGAGGAAGAGGCAGACACAGAAGGCAGAACGGACAGGACTTGGTGACTGAGTTGGTGTAAGGGATGAAGGGGAAGTGAGGCAACCTATAGAAGTGGAACAGTCAGACGCTAAGGAATAGATGCTGAGGTTAACGTTGGAATTACTGATTTTAATCTGATGTTGCAAGACCTCCAACATTTACTGAACATGTCCAGTAGACAGGTGGAGATACAGGATTAGAGTTTAAAGGTGCGGATAGGAGAGATAAAGATAGATAGATAGATAGATAGATAGATAGATAGATAGATAGATAGATAGATAGATGAGAAAGACTCAACTGATGTTGAATGGATACATCTGTAACTATCATATCATTTATATGTATGGTAGTTTGAGCTTTAGGAATTATCAGAATAGAAGTAATAATACAATCTTCTAATAATTATGAAAAACCAATATATGTGATACACAAAAGAAGGGGAACTGATTTAAATAGCTTGAGTGTTTGATTCAGAAAGAATGTGAGGTAGATGTTTTGCCTCAACTTCCTGATACCTATTTTTTCTTTCAGTTAGTCCTATGCAAAACATATTTGCATAATATAATAAATATACAATATTCACATACACATGTCTGCATTAGCAATATGTGTGTGTACATTTTGGTTTTGGCCTCAAAGATGAACTCAGATATCAGAGGGAGAGAGACAATAAACAAATATATATAACATTCTGAAATAAATGGATTGCACTTAGTTGATAGGAGAATGTGGTTTTTGTTTTGAATGTGATTTTAATAGAGTGAGCCAGAATGGCCGGTCAGTAGAGGTGACATTTTAACAGAGACCTGAATGAAGCGAGGGAGAGAGCCATGCGACTATCTGGAAAAAAGATTTTTCAAGACGAGGGAATAGCAATTGCCCAGAAACAAAGAGGCCAGAGTGCGTGGCATGCAGTAAACTAGGGGAAGAATACAAGAAAGTGAAGTAGGAGCGGTAGGCAGGTCCCAGGTCAGGTCAGGACGTCTTGGCCATAGAAGGGATTTTATTCTAAGTGTGAGGGAAAGATATTGAAAATTTTTGAGTTGAGGAGCCACAGGACATGATTTATGTTTAAAAATATCACTCTGGTTGCCAAGTTTGGCATAAATTACAGGAGGGGGACAAGAGTGGAAGTAGGGAGGCCAGTTAAAAGGTGATTGTGAAAATACAGGTTGGAGATGATGGTGGCTTGGCCTAGGGTGGTAGCAATGAGGGTGCTGACAAGTGGTTGGATTCTAGATGCATTCTGCAGGTAGGGCTGATATAATGGGCTGATGGAAGGAATGTGGAATGTGAAAGAAGAGAGGAGTTTAAGATGACTACCATGAACTAAGATGTAAAAGACAAGTTTTGTAGGAAAGTGAAGGAGCTCAATTGTGGACATGTTAAGTGATTTTTGGCAAGTTACTTAACATCTCTGGACATGTTTCATTTGTAAAACAAGGATAATAACAGAATCTACTTCATAGGGCAGGTAAGCAGTAAATACCAATGCAAGAAAAGCTCTGAGCCGAAGCTAGCCCTGAATGTTAGGTGTCTAGCTAAAGCTAGATATCAGGAAGCTGAGGAAAAACTTTAATCTCACATTCTTTCTGAGTCTTAAAAAGCTTCAAAACACTTGCTACAATTTCTTCCATGATCCCTCTTTTGAGGTATGGGCGCTACTGTTCTTGTGGGAGAGAACATTAGTTCTAAATATCAATTATGTTACGTGTGCTAAAAATAATTATAATTTTGACAGTGATTGTGACTGAATAATTTAAGTATAGAAATGATAGTTATTAGAAGTTCTAACTGAAATCAGGAGACTTCAAAGAAGAGATAGGGATTTATATTTTGAAGAAAAGAAGAGAAATAATTTATACATCTGCTTGAGGGGCATGTGTTCCATAAGAAATGATAAAAAGTATTAAAATCCAGAGGGAAATTGATAATCAAGTGATTATCAAGAAAATCACCACATGTTTTACAATGTATGGCTTATGTCCTTCTGGACTTTACATTCTAAAAAAGTGGCTTGTAGTCAAATTAGTAAAATGAAAAGAGATTGTTTAACTCTGGAAATTGTAAATTCACCAATATGGCCAGGCTGATTCTGCCCCCATTTTTTAAGGTGACATCTGAGATCTTCACAAAACAATGCATTGCGTTGCTCCCAACTTATCAATATGCTAACAAGAAAGACAGCCAGATGGATAGATGAATACAAGCTCATAGGCCATCATGTCCATACTCAGCATTTTGAACTTTAAAACTGACTAATCATCATTAGTTAAGTATTTCTCTGAGGAAAGGTTGAGTAAGGACATTGGTTGTTAATATGCATATAACTCTATAACATAATGCTTTGCTTACAAGCGACATTTTAAACGAAAAGTGTGGCTACTTACTCATATAATAAAGTAGAATGAAAAAGTACAATTTATGCTTATTTTTGCAAATTAATACTTTCTATGCTTGAAGATAATTATCCACTGTTTGAAGAAAGAGTTCCTTTTCAATGACATTCAAACAGTCGGTCCCTAGGCCAAGTTTTCACACTTGGATCCAAGGAATTTTTGGTCTTCATGGATGCCTTCAAGTTTTTTGTTTTTCTGTTTTTATTTGGTGGAGAGGATGTGTTCTGTTAGGTGTTTTGGCAAGCATTTCTTAATACAGGGTATTGTGAGGGTGTTATCTCTAAATCACATTCTTTTTGCTCTAATTCTCACATAGACTTTCCTTCCATTTTCTATTCTCATCACCTACCTCAGATGCATTTGAACCTGAATATAGGCCGAGATTAGTATAAATTTTAAAACAATAATTTTAATGTTTTATTAAGTTAGTCATTGATATGTGAGTTTCTTGTATGTCTAAAATATTAATAAAGATAACTTTGCTATTTATTAATTTATAACCTATTTAAATCAACTTGATATTTATTATCAACTTTAAACAGATACTTATAATTTAGCTTGACCTATATAAAAAAACCACACTCAAATGAAAGAAATATTATCTATTATTTGCAACCTTCATTCCAAACCTTAGTCATCTAGTCTTTGGTTAATTCTATTAGTAATTTAAAAGCTCTTCATGATATATTTATATATGAGATATACATATGCAAATTTACATATACATGTATACAAATATATATGAATATAAATATACATGCATATATATTTACATGCATCTTTATACATATATAAATTTGACTTTTTAAATATTTTATCCATGTCATTTACATATCTATGTTTTTAAAAATAAATATTCTATGACTTTTATAGCATTTGAAAGTTTCTCTTTTCTATAATGGGCATTCTTATATAGCATTGGTGTATGTGCAGTACATGTTGAACAATTTGGCCGTATAAGATGTGCATATCTTACACTATGAGAGTCCATCCTTAGATGAATTGCTACACATATGTACACAAAGGTACAGAGAACAGTATTCCTAACGGCAAGTGCTTGTAATATTACATAATCAGAAACAGCCTAAATGTCTCTCAAAAGGAGAATGAACAAGTAAATGATGGCATATTTATATATATAATAGCAGTAAGAATAAATGATCTTATGTTTCAACATGAATAAATCTCAAAAATATAATTCTGAGCAGAGTGAGTTGGAGAAGAATATTTGCAGTATGGTATCACTTAGAGCTTTTAAATGTGCAAAACAATAATATTGTTTTAAGGTAGTGAAATATGTAATAAGAGTACAAAACTGGTATGGGAATGATTAGATACCAAGTTTAGGATTGGAGAATTTCAAGGGAGTTGGGGAGGAGGAGGAGGAGGGAGGGAATGTGATCTAGGAGAGACACACAGTAATTTTAAATTTTAAAATAGTAATTTTAATGTTTTATTAAGTTAGTGGTTGATGCATGAGTGTTTTGTATGTTTAAAATATTAATAAAGATAATCTTGCTATTAATTAATTGATAACATACCTAAAGATATTTTTGGACAAAAGATTTTTGGAAAGCAAAGACAGCAATTTTAAATGTTGCCCAAACTGTATTGAATCAAAACCAATGAGTATGTTATGAAAACAGCAACTTAAGTCACACGAGACACTGGGATCAAATGTCCCAGGGTCCAACTGCATGGACCATTAGCTATAGCAATACCACCTTCATTTTACAAAAGCAATTAGTACATGCTTCAGTCTTCAAAGCGAGGAAGGATTACTTACTCTTAAAAAGTTATTAAAAGTACTTGGCTTTTGACCCTTAGAACTCAATTGGTAGAAGGTACGGGTCAGCTTTTTTCTATCTTAATAAAAGTAGTTAAATATCATTTTCCTAGACTCCATTTAAAAACAGAGACATTACCTAAGGTATTGTGATTCAAAACATGTACTTTTATACAGAGACAAGTGGATAGCTCAAGTAATGGTGTTTTATGAATCAGTTAAAATATTTTAGGTCCCAGTAGGGAGAAAAATATGGAACAAAGAAAAGAAAGCATGCACACACAGGACAGATTATGTATTTTGAGCTTATTAAACTCAGTTTCTAACCTTAAGTACAAAATGGGTAAAGAAAAAGAGCAGTCACAAAAGAAGTCTGAGAGTCAGGGTATGTGTGGGTCGGTGAGGGATTAATGAGGATGGAAGGCCATGGAAGTTCTCTCGGGGAATACTTTATGCAACAAAGTGGGAGTCATGCTCAGGGTCACAGAAATAAAAACATTTTCTGCAAAGTGGCCTCAGAAGAATGGGGGCTTGGAATGTGTGTGGCGTGGCTGAGAAGGTGGGTGCGCAGTTTTGGCCCACTTGTCCTGGTTTCCTAGAGGACAGCATAAGCAGGAGCGGTTTACCCTCATCTCCTGGTTAATGCCCTTTATTTCTTTTTTTAAGTTAAATGTTTATTATTATTTTTTTCTTTTTCCTACTAGCCTACTAACATTTGGCTCTGATATGCTGGCTAATCCTTGGGGTATGCACATAGTGGCAGGTCACGGACTGTTATTATTGTCTTAAATGGTACAAAGGGCATTTTGAATAGCTTTTCAGGCACCGCTTTGAAATAATTTTTCTGGAGTTTACTCTCCATGTTTATCTTTAGTTGTGCAACGGTTATGCTGTGCCAAAGAGCTATCGCTGGAAACACAGTCTTGGACACTAAATCATCAATTTATACAAATGATCACTAAAGGACCGAAGGATAACTTTCTCTGTCTTCCCTTCTTACCCTAGTCAAAAAAAGGAAAAAGAAAAAAAAAAAAAGAAAAAGGAAAGACGCTTAATGTTATGTACAAATTGTTATATATAAATTGGAATTAGTTACTGAATGTACATTTCATAAATTTAAAATACTTAAGTGTAAAATTTCCAGTGTTATTTTCACAGTATTGCTATACATGCCATTTGAATACAAAAGACACAAGGAAGGCACACACTTTGGATTCTCTTGTCACCCCTCTACATTCTCCAACTTGGTGCTAGTGGCTGTGGGCATGTTTGGTTGGTTTGGTCGGAGGTGGTTTATAGCCCCAGCAGAAAGGAAATGGCCTCAATTTCTCCTTGTGACTCAGAGGCACAGTACTCTAATCTGGTGTAATCTGGATCTCAAAGAAATTCTCTGCATCATTTCACTGTAATTAATACCTCTTAGAATATGAAATTCAACCCATGTGAAATAAAACTTGAGACGGCCTGATATACTTATTCCCACATTGCTCTGGGTTTGGTGCCATCACCTCCTTTCCCTGGCCCCATTGGTTTGTCATCTCATTTGTCCATCTGTGAGCTACACATGAGTCAACATGCACGTGCTAATTTCATTTGGCTGGAATTCACTAAATGAAATTCTAGCTTCTTGTAATAGCACAAAGGAAAGATGTTTCTATTGCAGTCTGAAATTACCTGTTCAAACTTGTTTCCATCAGCAAAAAATTATAGTGCAAAGACTGTCTTATCGGAATTGAAAAACAATACCTTTGATGGTATCCTTTTTAACCTGAGAGAACTTAATTTAAAAAAAAATATTTTAAATATAGCATATTGGAAAGGTAGATTAGGAATGTTCTTACTCATCTAGTTTAGTCTTTTTTTTTTTTCCCCCAGATGTTTATGTTGGTGAGAAATGAATAACACTGTCTAGACCTCTAGGATATAGTAATCAAGCATGAATGGAAAACATTCAGAGGTCGCACTTCAATCTGGACCTACAACATCCTGCTATTCAAAACCAGATTAAAGATGATAGATCATGATAAACTGAACCACAGTGAATGCTGAGTCAGTGATTTGAGAGTTGTCTGCAAAAAGCTAAATATGTCACAAAAAAGCTACAAGATAAAACAAAGTCTAGACATCATGAAATGTGCTGTACCCCCACCCCCACCACAAGTTGTCAACAACCAGATGCTACATTGTGACTTTGACATCAACATCCTGTAAATCAGGAATCCTCCATCTTTTATGACCAGAGGTTCCTTGAATTCATGGCTTCCTGAAGCGTGTGTTCGCGTGTATGTGTGTGTGCGTGTGTATGCAATTGCCTAGATGTGCTGAGGCTCATAATAAATTCCTTAAAGAGACAGAAACAGTGATATGTGGTGTCAGGATGTTCAGAGATCACCAAGAAAGATTTCAACAAGCAATAATATGCTGGGTTTGTTTCTGCTATGTCTTCATTATTGTTGTTGTTTAGAAGTTAATTTCTTTTTATTAAGAGTGTTTCAGTTCTCGACTTAAATAATTTACTGATTGGAGATTACTGCTATAGAGGATGAAAACTGACACCCCTCTGTCATGACCCTGAATTCTGCACTGAGATATTTTTACTGTCAAATAAGAAGGAGTCAGGGTCAGTACCCTGGCAAATCATAACAATGGATTTCTACTGGCCCAACACGGCTTGACTGCCACACGCAAACCCTTATGGAACTTCCCATCTGGAACACATCTGAGTTCTACTCAATGCAAGGTGTGGGTCAATGACTGTCTCAGAAAACGCAAACCTTACTACTTCTCAGGGTATATTGGTGTAAAATCACAGTGGAGTACTGCATGTTTTTATTTTTATTCAGTGGAAGGATCAACCAGGTGAGTCAGTCAGTTACTAGTGTGAGAATTTCTTCAAATATTGAGGAATGTCTAAATAACCAACCTGGCTGAACATACCAATGTTACTGTGAAAAGATTGCAATCCAAAATACCTATATTTACCTTCACACCACCCTGCCGGCACATGCTCCCACAAACATTCACACCTCACTACAGTCACACTCTCCTAGTGGCATTGACGCTCTTTGCCATGATTCAAATGTTTTCAATTCCATGAGCAATAGTGGAAAAGGGGTAATTACATCTTTAAAGTTAGTTGTGTCAAGGAAATTTTCACTTACAAGTAAGGTTTATTAAGGGACAAATGAACATGACTATCAAAGTACAGAGGCACTAGTAATGATGAAACAGTGTGGATATCCTTTTGTTACAATGCACTTGGACCAGTGGTAAATTCATGCTGCAGAGAGGAGACAGGGAGGGGAGAGAAAGAAAGGGGGAGGAAGGGAAGGGAAAAAGAAGGGAGTTGGGGAGGGAGGGACAAACATTGACTGACTCAGCAAGTACATCATGGTAACTGTCAACTCATGCCTTGAAGTCTTATTTTCTCTGTAGGTTACTTTTCCCTTTCAAATAGACTCTAGACTCCTGAAGTTCAGAGACAGTTTTTAATTTATTCTATCTTTTCTACCACCTACCATCTTTCACAGTCAGTGCATAATCAATATTAGCAAATTTGTAATTAATAAAATATTATGACCATCTAGTATCAAAACACTCTTTGTCCCTGTTTGCTTCAGTGGATGTTCTGTCTGCCTTCTAGACTATACAGTGTCTGAGCCTTGTCCCATATGTTCTCTGTTCTAAGTCCCTTATTTGAAGATAATATGTTCAACTTTAAAACTTCCTGGATTTCTTTCAGCCTTTGTACCTGGTAACAGTAAGAAGACACAATTAACTAGATTCTTTGGCATATACTAGTAAAATCACCTCTACAAGAAAATGAAGCCACAATACACAAACATATTGTCAATATTCAAAATGTGCCTTAATTAAAAATGTGAAAATTAATCAAAGCAGTATTAATACAAATTCATATCTTCTTTGGTAACCTTCTCATTGATCTCATTAACCTCTGCATTGCATAGGTAATAATTTTCAAATTATTGAAAGTAATCTAGGGTGACATCAATCTGAAATGTACTAGAATTTTTTTTGATTATTTTGTATATGGCGCTGTAGAATTGCTTCAGCATGGCTGTATACTTACTTAACCCTTAAGTTTTATTTTTATTCTCGTTATATATATATATATATATATATATATATATATATATATATATATATATATATATTTTTTTTTTTTTTTTTTTTTTAACTTCAATTTTAAGTTCTATTATCTCAAGTACTTTTCTGCTCAAAGTATGACATAACCATGGTGACTGGAAAACACTTAACAATATAATAATTATGCCATATTTTTAATACAATCCATCCATCATTATTTTCCTTTTCTTTTAAGATACAAAATAGGAATCTCTCTCTTAAAGTTATGATGAGAAGAAAGGGTGTCCTGACTTCCATTTGGATTCCATAAGAAATTCTGTGGGATCACAACAGACTTAGGACATTCTATTTCAGTTCTAAAGCTCATGTATATTGAAATCTGAGAACAATCTTGTTTATGAATTGAGACATTTAAAGTACAACTTCTAATTTTAGTACATTCTAATTTATGCATCAATCAAGAGGACCCTATTTTAGATAGAGACATACTTTAGACTTTCATACACACCAACTGAAAAAAGGTCAGCATCTCACTTTAATAAAGTGATTAAACATATGGCTTCATGGAACTTTGGAAGTAATGAGTCTTTGTGCCAGGAGTAGGATGGCCAGCTCCTTAGGGAAGATGCACTAAGTGACTGACCCTTCTTTGCAGAGAGGCCCTTTCTTGGTTCCATGGGGGCATGCGAATCTCTGATTTCTTTATTGATGCTTACAGGTTACTCTACTCATGAGGGCAGTTGGTCCACAGGGATCTGTAGAGCAGTTTAAATTGGTGTTTCTCAATCTTTATACTCATGTCCCATCCCTCACACCCACCCATGCTTTCTTTCTCGCTCATCAGCATTGTGTAAGATACAATTTGTACTGTGAAAATAATGTATTGATTTAATATATTTTCAAAAGCTACACATGCTGTTTCTGATACTGCCCCTTACCAGTGTTTCTTCTTCCATTCCCCTGAGAATCATTGGTTTAAAGGACACCTCATTGATGAGTTTTACATGCCCCTCGGTGTCTCAGAGACACTGTACAGCTCCTTCTTAATAAAATGGAGTTCACTTTACTCCTGCCGGTCTCCTCTTGAGCTCAAAGGTAGAATCAGGTGTCACATTCATGGCTGGCAGGCAAGGAATGTGTCTGTCTTGTTTGTCATTCAATGCCTAGCACAGTGCTATGCATACAGTAGGCTCTCCATAAAAATTTGTGAGATGAATTAATGATGATTAACAGATTGGATGTTTCTGAGTTTTCGTCCATGGACACTGACTAATAGACTTAAAGGTATTACCAAAAAACACCTGAACTTAAAAAGGAATAAAGATAGTAGTATATACCTGTTAGGATTATTTTGATGATTAAATGGAAAATGTCTTTGGAGCTCTCAGCATACTTGTAGGTTCTGGCAGTTAGTAGGCACTCAAATGACAACTTAATTATTGTTATTATATTATTTGTCATAAAGAATGCATACAAATGATAATAGCCATCTACTGCTAGGTGCCTGATTTAGTTCAGATTACAAAAACTATATAACTTACATTACATGCCTAATCTTTGGCTGTGCTTGAGAAAAGCAACAGTCATGCATTTGAGTATTAAGGGGATAGGTGACTTTGTTCCTTGGTTAACTTTGGTTACATGTTTACCAATAATTCAAGCAAATGCTTCAAAAATATCAGCGGTTGTTTATGAGCAATGGGGGAGAAGCACAGAAGGATCAGTATAAACTCATCAGCATCACACATGAACAACTCCAGCACATGTCCTCTAGCTGGTGCATCCTCTTTCTTCAAGAATGACAAATTATAGAAGCCATACAGATGGCCAACAGGTACATGAAAAGATGATCAATATCACTAATTATCAGGGAAATGCAAGTCAAAACAGCAATGATATATCTCCTCATGCCTGTTAGAATGGCTATGATCAAAAAGACAAGAAATAACAAGTATTGGTGAGGATATGGAGAAATGGGAACCCTTGTGCACTGTTGGTGGGAATGAAAATCAGTGCAGCCACTATGGAAAACAGAATGGAGGTTCCTCAAATAATTAAAAGTAGAACCACCAGAAGATCCAGAAATCCCACTTCTGGGTATTTATTCAAAGAAAACAAAAATACTAATTTGAAAGATATATGCATACCCATGTTCACTACAGCATTATTTACAACAGCCAAGACATGGAAACAACCTAAGTGTCCATCAATAGAAGAATGGATAGAGAAAATGTGGTACATATACAATGGCATATTTTTCAGCCATAAATAATGAAATATTTCCATTTATCACAACATAGGTAGACCTTGAAGGCGTTACACTAAATGAAATAAGACATAGAAAGACAGATTCATATGATCTCCTTTATATGCGGAATCTAAAAAAACCAAACCAAACCAAACCAAGCTCATAGATATAGAGATTGGTGGCTGCCAGAGGTGGGGGTTAGAGGTGGGCCAAATGGGTGAAGGATGGTATAAACTTCCAGTTATAAAATAAATAAGACATGAGGATATAATATACGGCATGGTGACTATGGTTAATAATATTGTGTTTCATATTTGAAAGTTGCTAAGAGAGTAAATCTTAAAAGTACTCATCACAAGAAAAATAATTCTATAACTGTATGGTGATAGATGTTGACTGCACTTGCTGTGGTGATCAATTTGCAGTATATACAAATATCAAATCATTATGTTGTATACCTAAAACTAATATAATATTGTATGTCAATTATACCTGAGTTAAAAAAAAAAGAATGACAGATTATTATTAAGTGACTAGAAGCAGCAATTGAAAAACACATACAATGACAAGTTTAACTTCAATCTATACCTTAATAGTTCCTCTGGGATTGAGAATTTACAGTGGAATGTTCTCTTACATCCAGTTCTGGCTTTATGATATAGCTTCAGATTCTTTTTTTTAAGTTTTTTTAATTTTTTATTTATTGGGGTGACAATTGTTAGTAAAATTACATAGATTTCAGGTGTACAATTCTGTATTACATCATCTATTAATCCCACTGAGCTTCAGATTCTTAAAAAGACCTGTGACTAATGAATATACCCCTCCTACCATAACTTTGACTTTGGACACATCTCATTATTTGTGTATAATAACCTTTGGCAAAATATGCACACTGCTCATACATACTGTTTTAAATGAAGCAAGTTACAGAAGTCTTGCTCCAGAAAGGGAGGCGTGTGAAATATCGCTTTCAAGTGGCAACCTTGACATTGAGCATACTTTTTCCCATACCAGAGCTGGGCCACATGCTTGAAACTCCAGCCTGCGTGGTGCTACTGCTCTTTTCCATGTTTGGCTCCATTTCTATAGCAATTTTCAAAGCAGGTTCCAACTCGCTTGGGAAGACTTTCCCATATTGTAGATCTAGCCTGACAAACTCATGTGCAAGAAATAAATTCTCTCATCAATATGCCAAAACAGTTATTCTGAAGTCATTTCATTTTGGAGTTCAAGATCTGCCCCACCAATCACCTCCATGATCTCCTTCTTCTTCCTCTTCTTCTTCCTCTTCCTCTTCTTCTTCTTCTTTTCCCCAGAGGTACAGAAATAAAGTCTATCCAGAATTTACCTTTTCTTTTCTATTTTTTGGACTGGTGGAACTAGTTTTGCCCACAAAGCTTAGAAACATTAGTGTCATACTAACAGGGTGAAGCTTTCACGGAAGTATAAGGAAAGGGAAGAGGGGTTATAACAACCAAAACGGATGGGATGCAAATGACACTCCTAAGTACTCTGCACAATCACTCATTTAGTCCTTAAAACGAATCTATGATGTAGTACTATTATCATCCTCTTTGTATCAGTGAGGAATAGACTGACTTGCCCAAAGTTATCCAGTGCAAGAGCCAGCATCTCGACACAGGCAGTCTGCTGCCATGGCCAGTTCTCTTGGCCACTATATTATGCTTTCTCTCATCAAAGCTGGCCTCGACTTCAATATGCCCCTCTTTTTACTGGAAGTAGTAGTATCTAATTTAGTAGATACATGCTCATGTCTACCCTCCAGAATGTGACAGTGTCTTGTGAAGCATCATTAGTGGTTGTCTCTCAGACCCTTTAAAAGGTTATATAGTGTTGCGTATGTCTAGGGAAGTCTTTGTTTACTGGAGAAGCCTGCATATTTTGAGGCATACATCACTCTTGATTAAAAGGTATTATATATGCCCTTACTTGCTTTGCACTGTGAACCAATGAGCAGAAAACAGTTCACAGGAGTCAGTGTTTGTGGTTGCCTGCCACGGGAAATGGGCCAGAATGCTTGATGCCCCACGGGACTGAGCACCAATGTATTGCACAGCATGCCAAGCCTTCATTTTGCTAGTGAACTACAGACCTGGTCAGCTGAAATGTAAAAATTTATTTTCATAAAGACTCAACAAAATACTCCAGGAGGATCCAACCTGATGTAGATACTTGAAGAATTTATTTTATGTCCATTGAATCTCACATGGGTTGAGATTTGTCTACATTTGCCTGCCTTCTTCATAGGCCAGTCAGTTTCTCTTCCTTCTCTTAAATGTTTAGCTAAAGAAGTAGTGTCATGTCTCTCATAACAGACTGAAGCATTTAGATTTTCCCCCTCTTATATGTCATATTTCCCTAGTAGAAAGAATAGATTGAATATTTTTTTTAATCACTGTGTTTTATACTATGTTAATTGTTCTTATCTTATTAGATGTTGTTATGTAAACAAAATCTTTTTGGTTTACTTTTTCATTCCACTTTCAAAATTGATGACAGCTACTGTACATGTGTAGTCTGGGTTTTGCCTTACTTTCAGTCTCTCTGTCTCTTTCTAGTCTGAATTTTAATTGCTTTTATTTTTCCTTAGAGGCAATCTTATGGGTGCATCAGTCCAAACTCGTTGGTGGAACTTTGTCAAATATACATCAAGGAATTCCAGCCACCTCATGTATGAGAGCTCAGCATCTTAGTGTGTAAGAATTTTTGATTAGCAGTATTTGAAAAATCACAGGAAGTAATGAGCAGGAATTCTTAATCTAGGATCTGTAGACAAGAATTCTGGGTGTTCATGAACTTGGAGGAGGAAACCATTTCATTTCTAGTTTCACTAGACTCTAACTGAAATTTAGCACTTCTTCCAGTGATGTTGACAAACTGCCCCCTCCACACCATCGTATTAACTGTCCCTGTGGCTTTGTCACCAATAGAAACCAGACTTTTCCATTCATTTACAATTGTTGCAGACATCACAAAATATCAATTACACTCATCCCTATTCCAGAATCATGGCTGTCATCAAACCCACTCCATATCACATATGATTGCAGTTTTTCTGTCTAGAGATGTTAATGTGACATCGCTGGCCCCATTCAGCTACCAAACAAGAAAGTTGAAGGTTTGTGCCTTGGCGACCTAGATGTGGACGTTGCTCCCTAGTATTCCCTATCTATAATGGTTGATGACAAGGAGATGAATCAAAGACTACTGCGCATTTTAATGCTCTTACTCTAGTTAAGCATAAATCCTGCATGCTAGGATTAAAAAAAAAAAAATTAACTTTTATATTTACTTCCTTATAATACATTAGTAATATAAGAAATACTATATAATTTTAATACATTGTATTAAAATACATTAGTCTATTATATAACTCATTCACATTATATTACTATTTCACAATTTTCTGTTTTGAGTACTTTAATAACTGTATTTCATTATTATTCATTTCCTTTATAATTTTACGTATTTATTTATACATGAAAAATATTATTCTGGGAAGTGATCCACAGGCTCCACCAGAATGCTAATGAGATCAATTGGCACAAAAAAGGCTAAGAAGCCCTATGTGAAAGGATTCAGGGCAAGAGGTTTTCAGGAATGAAGTGCACTCTGAAGCCATGATGTCCTTGTATGTAACGGGAGGGAGGCGGCAGCAGAGGGGTGGTGAGGACACAGAGGAAGTGTAAGAAGAAGGGCTGTCTATCCCATTTGTCACCATGGTCATCCTCAAAGTTTTAATTCCCTGAAAACTCAATGCCATCCTCTGCTCTTAAGAAAGAAGACATTGTACCTGAGTGGTTCGGCATAACAGTTGTAGAGAGAATACAAGAGAAACCCCTGTGGGTTGTGGTTGGGCAGAGAAAGGCAATTACATATAAAGGAGCATGCAGTTAGGAGACTTTGTCACTCTTCACAACTTGAAGGCCTTTTGTTCTAGCAGCAATTCTGTATTTTGTTTATATAAGGCTGTGGATCCTTAAACATAACAGACAAAATTCCTATTTTTTATATAGGGAGTTTACGGCAAGGAGAGGTAAATGATGGTTTTTGTACATGACATCATTTGGAGTAGAAGAACCAGGAACTGTTAATTTATGTAGAGTGAGTGAGTGAGTGAGTGCGAGAGAGAGAGAGAGAGAGAGAGAGAGAGAGAGAGAGAGAGAGAGAGAGAGATTGACTGACAGAGAAAATACCTAACAAGGAAACTTAAAACTTTGTCCCATGGCCAAACATGTTGGTCAGGTTAAACCTCTAGAAGACACTGAATCTCAGATTAATTTTTGACAAACTCGATGAAAGTCAGAAGCCATTCAGGTAATGATCATCATAGAAATAATGTTTCAGGTACTATTAACAGAAGTATTTTCCTACAGAGGCTTCAAAACACTTTCTACCAACCGCTTTACTAATTTCATAACATAAAGTGAAGTGAGAGGTTTGGATTTTCTATTGCTCTCCGTTCTGCAAGAGAGGGCAAAGTGGTATGATATATAATAAAGATTATATCCGGTATTTAGAGAAGTGACTTTTTGTGTATCATTAACTGCTATTATTTAGCCTTTGGTCAGTGGGAGAGTTGATTGTAGAGAATAAATTTGAGGGAAAGGATAGAAGTAAGTGCTCTTGACATTTTGGAAGTGGACCAAATCGTTCTGCATTTGACAAACACTGGTTGAGCTATGAGCCACGTGCCAACCACTGGGGAGGGCACAAAACGAGTCTGAGTCCCCAGTAATCAGTCAAAGTCCTTTCTTTTCCAGATAGTACCTAGATTCTCTATGGTGTGAATTACCTAAGAGGTCATATGCGTCTTTAAAAAATTGGGCAATATAAATAATTTCTTCCTTCAGTGGATCTGGAGCAGCAAAATTCCTGTCTGCTGGTAGAGCTGTGGAAATGTTTAATTACTTAGCACACATAAAACTATTTTTCTCTATGTGTTTTTCATTCAATGCTACATTTTTGACTCCATATAGACCATTAATATAGAACAAATGATGAGACAGACAGAAACTTTCCTGGGATCATATCCTTATTCTAAGAAGTCAACAGTTGTCAAAAGCTCTTCATTTATGAAAATATAGGGGGAAGACTGAGCAGCAGGCACGTTTGATTTATTCTTACTCTCAAGCTAAAACACCAAACCATAGTAAGATATTTTTGTGTTATCTTTCATAAGACATTATTTGTGGAATCTTTCCATTCATGACAATGAATTTGTCAAATACGGCAATAATAAAGGAATCGCCTTATTTTTTTCAAGGGTCAAACAAATATAATTGTGGATGTTATATTCCCATATGTTATTTCTTAAATTTCCTTTAGACAATTGCAAATGGTTATCACTAGAAAATATACCTTAAAAGAAACCTTATTGGAAAGTTGGATTTCTTTAAGGTATTACATTTTACTATAAAAGCGTGCTAAAATGGTTCAATTTAAAATATTTTGTTCTAGTTCCCCTACCTTATGGTTAGATGACATTGTTTACTCCTAGTCCTGGCCAATATTGCTTAGTTCAACAGAAAGATTTTTATGAGCATTTAGGACAAATTTATAGCCTACCATGGTATGTAATGAGTATGTTATCTTCATAATCTGCCTTATCACAATCACAAGCCTTAAATTTCCCCTTTTCAAGTCATGTCAGGACAATTATGTGAAAGTCAAATGACCTTTTATCAAGAACACACAGCACAGAAATCTGGATTGACACTTGAAGGCCACTTCTAATATTTTTAACAATTCAGAACTTCATTCAGTATACGAAAAGCAACCGGATTAACCAAGAAGGTTAAGAAAACAGAATCTTTGACCCATCCATGTAGATGACATAAGTATACAGACTTAGCAAGCAAACAAGAAAGCCATTAAACACTATTGGGAAACCTTTTCTGGAATCGGAGAGGGTGTTGTGTGTGTGTGTGTGTGTGTGTGTGTGTGTGATGCTATTCTGTATCAATTTATGAATATTCTTAATACCAGAATCAGGCAGAAGTTCCTGTTTCCTTAGTGTACCCCTTCAAACACAGTCTGCCATTTGATCACTGTCACATGAGCCCTAGAATGTTTGAATTGCACCACTGTAGTTATGTTTTATTATATTTCAAATGCCTGCCACTAGCATACCTGACACCCTCTTGGAACTCAGCGCAGCTCCAGCCTGCCAGAGGAAATACCAGCAGGCTTTCACTGGGCAGTGCGGATTACTCTACTGACACACAGCCCTCCAGGCCCCAATCTTACACACATGCCAGGTCACCTCAGACAGACCAACTCCACAGCTGACCGCCACCAGCCCAACGGATCTCGGTGCTTCTGCTGCAATTCATCACCCCTGGTTTCCTGACATTCAAAAGGACCTTGCTTTTCTTTTCAAGGTTAAAAGCAAGCAAGCAAACAAACAAACAAAACACCTCTCATAAAACCTTATCTAGAAATAATCAGACGAAGACATTGGAGGAAAAACAAGAAAACAAACAAACAAAAAAACCCCTCAAACACCCAGAAACATTAAACACCCGAGGGAGATCAAAATCATTGCTATGACAGTGATGAACTTTACACAGCTGATGAGATCATTAAGTATCTGAGTTAATAACTGTGTCTGTGTATTTAATTGTTTTCCTTTTAATACCTCTCATCCCTCCACCCCTCCCTTCGCCTCTCACCTGCCAGTCTTCTGTCTCTGGTGTTTTTCCAAATAACATCCAGGGCTCTGGCCGTGGAGTCTCGGATATGATCACTAAAGGACCGCCGGAGAGGGGCTCTCAGGGGCCGCGCCATCACGTGGGCCTCAGGGTCGCCCATCTCCGCAAAGGAATTTAGCGCAGCCCTGGTGCCGCGATCATTCTTCTCTCTTGCTGCAGATGTCCTTCCCTGGCTGCGGGCTGTGACTGTGCCAGGCGGCCCGGCTGCGTGCGCGTCGACCCGGGGACGAGCCACCAGCGAGCCCTGCGCCTTCAGGAGCCCGGCATTGCGGCTCGCACTGCGGCCGGGAGAGCGCCGACTGCAGGCGGCCTCCTGGACAGCTGCCAAACTCAAGCTCGCGCCACATCTGGAAAGGCTTACAAAATGAGCCAAAGACACACTTGCGCAGTTCTCGAGCTGCCTTCGTGGCTATCTAGATGATTCTAGCTTCCTGTGTAATCCAATAACTTGCCTTGGTCCTTGCTTGGCTGTTGTCTATTAAATAACATGTCTCTCCTTTCCTGTCAATCGAGGTAACTTCGCGTTTTTGAAGGAAAGGCAGGGCAAGAGGCAAAAAAGTGAGGGAGGGAGAGGAGTGGTGGCAGGTCGGGTGCACCTCAACTTTCAAGGTTAATTCTCATTCACATTTGCATTTGATTAACTCATTTGTGTTGTATTAACTCATAGTTTTAGATTAGACTGTTTATGAGACAGAAAGTTCAACCATTAGTTGTGGTTATGGAAAGGAAGATAAGGCTGTCATGAGCATCCCACGGACCAGTCTGGATTCTCTCTAGGAAATGGATACCTGAGTTTTAAACGAACTATTAATCAGCTCCACATAGTTCCCCTCTAACTGTGCTTCTACTTACATTCAGTGGTTTAATCAAATAATTCTAGCTTTTGCCTCTAAATAAAAGATTCGTATGTCCCCTGGTTTTGTGAATCTTTTAGTTCCAAGTAAGCAAACTTCATTATTATAATTGCACATCAAAAACTCTCCTTAAAACAATAAAAATAGTGCCAACACTGTGAAGTCAAAATATGGGCCAACTGCTTCTTTTATGAGATATGTTGAGTTTCTAAAATGCCAAATAAATCTATTTCTCTGCCAATGAATTTGGCTGATTTTCTGTCATTTAATGCATTTTTAATCCTCTCCTTTTCTCACTGTCCCCTAAATCCCATATTATAGCTTTCAAGGTTTGGCTTGAAGTATCTAAGGCCCAGTTCATAACCTTTGTGAAATTAGATAATGCTGTAAAAGCACTTTGTAAATTACAAGGTACTCAGCAAATGCTAATTATTACCATTCTTATTTTTATACCTGAAACCATTTTCAACCCATACTGATCTCCTGAGTCTCCACATTTCTACAGCACACACTCTCTTTCCCATCAACGTTCACAACTTAGTTATACAAAGGATGACAATTAAAATAGTGAGAATGTGCTCACAAGTTATAAGAAGTACTAGTACCACTGCTTATTAGAAACCCATGAGTCCTACATTATATTGTTTCCAAATTGTTAAGGCTCATGAGTCTCTCCAACTGCGACTGTGCTTCTTGGTAGATATCGACCTCTTTGCCTTCTTACTGGGCTGGGCATAGATCAGGAGGCAACAAGTACTATCTGATGAGGTATATAGACCTCGGTGCCTGCAGAAGTTAATTCCAAGGGAAAATTCCCCATTAAAAAACTCAAAACATGTGATCACCTAATACCTAGTTTCATTTTAAAACAAAGCTTTCTCTCTCGCTTTGCCTCTCTTTCTCTATGGGGTGTGTGTGTGTGTGTGTGTGTGTGTGTGTGTGTGTGTTTCTCCTTTAAAGAGATCTGAGCACCTGGAAGAAAGCTGACTCATTCCCTGGTCAGGTGGAACAGAATGGGTCAATGTTGACCCCTTTTGCAGAGGAACATTATGAGTTGTGAACCACACACTGTGCTACACATGGGGAAGCTGAAGATGAATAAGACATCAACTGTTTCCGAGGAGAAGAAATGACATTGACCACAAATAATTTCAAAATAGCATGCTATGTTCCATGACAGAAGCACGTACATAGTGGTAATGGGAGCACAGAGGAGGAAAACATAGCCTGGTTTCCTAACTCTTCTTACTTACTGACCTCATCTAAATTTCCAGTCTATCTCTATGATAATGTCAGGGACATATAATCATTCCTAGCATGGATATCAACATCTGATTTATGAGTCATAAAAAATGACTGACTATAAAGGCACAAAGCTTTTCTATATCTAAATACAGAAAAGAAAGAGGTAGCAATAAAGGGAAAATAACATTTATTGAGTACCTCTGACGTTTCACAAACTCTACTAGCACTGTACATCGACCCGTGCATATGGATAGACCAATATAGGTGTTATATCTCCTCTTTAGAGATTAGTAAACTGAAGACCAGAGAGATGAGACTTGAGAAAGATCAGATAGTAAATGGCAGATCCAGGGTTCACACCCAGAGTTATCTTCATCCGAAGCTCACTAAGCCTCCCAACGAATTTGATTGGTCATAAATTAATGACAGTAATGACAATGACCCATTAGTATTATCTAGGCTCAATTGATACTATGCTCTGGGCCAAAGTTCCTTAATTTTAGGCAGGTAAAATCACCAACTGGACCCAGGATATAGAGGAAGCCTGAGTCTCAGATGGGTTTTGGGTGATTGAAAGGCAATGCGCCAAGAGAAACAAGGCCTAGTCAACACATGCTTTATAATAATGGGGCACCGAGATCTGATCTCCAGTGTTCCCAAATGACCCCTTTTCTCCTCTGCAATACTCCCTTTCCAGGACAATGCTTCTAGTTCTTTGTAGCTCATCTCAGCAGGTACTGGAAAAAACTACTCATTCTAAAATAGGTTCCATTGGTAGAATGATATACAGACCTGACCTATCTAAGAGGTTTTCATGTTTTTGTTTTGTTCTGTTTTTTTTAAAGAAAATATACCAACATAAATGTGACTTTTGATGGCAGGCTATTGGAGAAGGGGAGCATAGCTAAATGTTATTGAGTAACGAGGGCTATTATTGATTTTACCATAGTCCAACGTAGGGCTGGCAAATTTGCCCCTCATTTCTGAAAATTCATTAAATCTAATTTTTGTTGTGAGGATTTTTCAATTTCTTACAGATAAATCTCAGCCACATCTCATGGGGATGGTATAAAACCATTCTACTACATAGCCTATTTTAATTTATTCTCATTTCCTTTGCTTGCTTTCTGTGTTTATTGGCCATTAGAAATGTTCCACCAGGAAAAAAAAAAGTGCTTTTTAGAATCCACTGTTTATAGAATAATTCTTCAAGTTGTATTTCCACAAATTTCAAATAATGCAAGTCTTTTCAAACTGTGAAAGGTGAGGGCAGTATGTGACAATTAGTGTTGTCTCAGCGTGGCAGATGGGGAAAGTAGGAATATGAGAAGTCCATTGGTTTTTTTTCAAGATCCCACTGGGAATTACAAGACAAATGAGAATAGTGACATAATGCTTTGACAGCTTCTCACTTCTTCTTCTTTTTTTTTTTTTTTTTGATAAAAAGCTAGCTTCAGCCATTGGTGGGTTGCACTCTGACCTGGGAAAGCTTTGCAAACTCTTCCAGATCCCTGGAGAGCAGAGATTCTCATTGTATACTAAGCTAGAGATTCTGACTCAAATACGTCCCTAATGTTTTCCATCTAAGAAAAACATTTGGCAATGTATTATAGATTTTATCTAGTTTTAGCTCACTGACAAATTTTGTCTTCTTACTGCAAACAAAAATTTTCACTTAGTTTCTAGGTCCCATTTGCTTTGACCTAATGTTAGGGATACATTATTTTCTGTGTAGCATAAATCCACTTGGACTTAGGGACACTTTCATTTGCTGATGCAACTCATTTAAGTTTTCTTTGGAGCAATTAGAACATTTAGGACTACCTAAAGTGCTGGTAGTTTCTTTGAAAATAATGTGAAAAATGATGGGAAATGGAAAATTTATTAAGTCAATGTCAAACTTGGATCTGGGTCTTTGGCACGGTGAGGAAATTATTGAAACTTATTTGGCTAACCTCTGAGAGATCCAGCTTCTGCAACAGGACATCAGGCTTCGTCAATAATAGTGCCTACCCTGGCATAGTAAGTCTGCCTAAAGTGTGGCAAGTCCACAAAAATAGAATTCTCCATTATGTACATATCCAAAAGTCTAGGACAAGGAGAATTCGTAGTCTGGAGCCTCTGTAACTCAGAGGAATGTGAGATTTCTGTTTACTAAAATTAATAACACATATCCTGTAGGTTATAAACTGTTGATGAGTGTTTTCCTTTTGGAATGTTTATTTAATATGATCATTTTAGCACGTTTACTCTGGTACAAGTGGCAATTTTATTTCTTAATCTGCTTCTACATTGGAACTCTAAGGATTACCATGAATTTGGTTGAGAAGCTCCTTTGTGATAAACTCTGGTAAATGTTCTCAACCAAAGGGCTTAGGTCAAGGTTGTTTATACTATCTGTTAGATATCTATTGATGCCTGATAGATCAATAGACCACAATAATTATTTTCTTGAAATCTCTGATCTCTGACCTGGGGGCAGAAAAAATTCCCTTTAGAAGACAGGAAAAAACAACTTAGAATCTATGTATATAGTTCTTCAAATATTTATATTTTTGTCTAATGTACAAAGCCCCCAAGTACAATAATCTATGGGTATGTTATTAATAAATAAATGTATATATTGGGGTTCTATGCCCAGGAAGTTTTACTGACAGGAGTTAGTGATCAAAGAAGTTCAGAGACTCTCTAAAACTACTGATATGTACCAACATCACACTGCCTTTTAGAGTAAAATCAACATGGAGGAATAATGTTGAATAAACGCATTACAAGTAAAGTTGTAATAAAGTAAGAAGTAAATATTAGGAGAGAGAACTTCCTTTTCTTCCTAACACAATGATACCTTATTTCCTTTTTGACTGCTGAATCTCATTGCTATCTATGCTTTTGGAAACAAAGTTCTCCACCTGGGCTGAGAAAAGTCACTTTTGAGAAAGGAAATGGCTATAGACTGAATGTGTCCCCTCCCAAGTTCATATGTTGAACGCTAACCCCCAATGTGACGGTATTAGGAGGTGGGGCTTTTGGGAGGTGGTTAGGTCATGAGGGTGGAACTCTTTTGAATGGAATTAATATAAAAGAGGCCTTGGAAAACTCCCTTGCCCTTTCTGCCAGGTGAGGGCACAAGAAGAAGATGGCCATCTATGCGCCAGGAAGCAGGACCTCACCAGACACTGAATCTGCTGCCAGTGCCTTGATGTTAGATTTCCCAGTACCCATAATGTGAGAAATATGCATATATTTCTGTTGTTTATAAGTCATGAAGTCTATGGCATTCTGTTACAGCAGCTCGAACAGAGACTTGATTTCAAACCTGCCTCTTGATTGCATTGTGATCTTGAGACAGCATTTTCACAATTGCTAAAGAGGGGCTGACTAGATTACTGATTCTGTTCCAGAATGGTAGATGGGTGTCAGAATTACCAGAGTGGGGGGCCTCACCTCTCTTCTTGGAGAGGAACCAAAAGGGTAAACAACTCTACTGGGTAGATGGTTTCATTCTGCTTCTAAAAAATACCTCAACAGAATCTTAACTATTAGTAAATATGATAGACCATTTTATGCTTTCCTCAAGCTATTTTCAAATTGCTTTGAACATTTTTTTATTTTTAGAATTGTTCATTTGTTTGTTTTGGTTTACTCCTCTCTCAATTATTTCTTTTCCATTTTCTGTTGTTGACTCTAGTTTTCTATACTGGAATTTTTGGCAGAGAGACAGGAAATAAAAGATACTAGGAGAATGGAAAGAGGAAATAGTGATGCCTCCAGAAATATTTTTCTATGTAATGGATTCAGGTTTTCTTTTGTCATGATTTTAGAGGGTTAAAATATTTTAAATTTCTATTTAAAAAATCAACAAGGATACCTCACCAATAAAAATGATAAAAATAATTACATTTAAGTTTATATTGACTTAAAAAAGAATAGAATCTCTAATGGTAAAATAAATTTTAGATATACTCATAGTTAAAACTTTAGGTGGAAATAATTTTCTTTCTCTTATTCTTCATTTCCTTTTATTCTTTCAGTCTTCCCTTCATCCTTTTATTCTCCTATCATTTATTCTGTACAGTGTAAAATTCCAGTATATTATTAATTAAAGGAATCCACCATTACAACATGGAATTACAGTAATGTAATTTCTCTGCTCAGATTTAGAGTATATTATGACTATTTGGATTGCTTGAAAATTGTGTTTATTTCAATTCATACTAGCTATTTTATAGATCTTTATATTGAGATTAGGACCCCCAAAAATCAACCTTTTGCTAATTCTGAATTATAAGACTTCCTTCTGAGAAACAAACAAAAAATTCAAATATTTGATTTTACCTTTATGTAAATTCACTGCCACAATCTCCATAAAGAATGCCAGATGTGATTATCCTGTAGTTTATAACAATTATTAATAACATAAAATAATATGCTACGGTAACAATAAAATCAAAAGCAATTTTGGAAAGTGGCGGAATTGTATACTGAAGCACATATACATGGAGATGATTTAAAAGTCAGACCAAACAGGAACACAACTATTTTCTATGTTAATATAAACTATTGACTATACCCTTTCAACCGTATTATTAATAAATGTCATATATTGTGACAAGACCCAAAAGATTATGAGTATCAACAGGCTTGAATGTTTTTGTAAAAAGCTATTTTACAGATTGACTTAGATTTTGTCCTTAAAGGTATCCTGCTGACACACACACACACACACACACACACACACACAACTAGATTGAAGGACAACGACTTGGAGCTGATGGGCCCTAGAGAAACACACTGTCCCCTAATATTCCCCAATAAAATTTATAAAAAAATAAAGTGAGCTTAAGAAGGTCACATATTTCAAGGTCAATATACAAAAATCAATTGTATTTCTGTATACTGCAACGAACAATTAATAATTAAAATAAGAAAGTACCATTTGCAACATGATCAGAAAATATGAAGTACTTAGAGATAGACTTAACAATATGTGTATAAAACTTATACAATGAATGCAATAAAACATTGCCAAGGGAAATTAAAAACCTAAATAAGTAGAGAGATATACCCTGCTTATGGAGCTGAAGACTTAATATTGTCAGAATGTCAGTTCTTTCCATACTAATCTATAGATTCAACACAAAACCAATTGAACGACTAGCAGAATGTTTTGAAAACTGATAAGTTGATTTTAAAATTTATATGAAACACAAAGAACCTAAAGTTACCAAGAATATTTTGAAAAGAAAATAAAAGGCAATGTTAGAGGATTTGCACTACCTGATTTTAAGACTTAAGTATAAATATACAGTAACCAATACAGGGTGATACTGATTTAAGGATAGACATATAGACAAATGGAACACAATACAAGTTCCAGAAATAGGTCCACACTACCTACTCAGTTGATTTTTGATAAAAATTCCAATGTAAGTCAATGGGTAGGATGATCTTTTTCAATCAATGATGCTGGATAATCATATGAAAAAATATTATCCTCAACCCTTACCTTACACCTACACCTTACACATACATTAATGACACAATTGAAAAAAAACCACAATGGATTTTATGAATAAACATTTTACAAAATATATGGAAGTGATAAAATTGGGAAACAGGCTCAGTGTTCAAATTTTGATATTACTGAATATTCTCTGACCAAAGCAAATCATCAGAACTCTTAATCTCTGAAAATCAGATGTACATCTCTACAAAGAGGTGGGGAGGAAATTGCTGCTTAGAGAATGCTCCTTGGTTTAGAATACGTACATAGTGTAATAACGTACCCAGTGCTGTTTTATTGGATCAAATTATATGAGAGAATTTCATAAGAAGACACTTCAGATATTATCAATAATAACATTTATTTGAATGGTATCATGAAAGACTAATTTATATAGAATAATTATTAGTATCATTTCATATAATGTTATTAGTATTGACATGTTATTAATCAAAACAATAAAAATATTTAACTCAATAATGATAGTTATTATTGGATTGTTTTATAATATTGGGTTATTTGTGAGGATATATATTCATTTTCAGGGAACCTAGTGGAACCTTAAAAAATGCTTATTTTTGTGAACAGGCATTTTGCTAACATTAGTAGTAAAAGAACATATAATTCCGTGTTTCCCCGAAAATAAGACCTAGCTGGACAATCAGCTCTAATGTGTCTTTTGGAGCAAAAATTAATATAAGACCCGGTCTTATTTTACTATAATATAAGACGGGTCTTATCTAACATAATATGATATAAAACCGGGTCTTATATTAATTTTTGCTCCAAAAGATGCATTAGAGCTGATTGTCCAGCTAGGTCTTATTTTCGGGGAAACACGGTTTTCATAGTCTCTTTCTGATAAAACATAAGCCAAAAATCTCTTTGCAAATGTTTCAAACAAGAAAAACAATAGGAAAAAGTGAAACACTTACTTTTCTGACTGAAACATAAAAAGCTAAAGAAAGACAAGTCAGAAGAAGAAAGTAAAAAATACAGGCCTTGAGAAAAGGAAAACTAAATTGTAGGAGATGGAACATCACAATTTGTTTGCATACATTAAGCTATACAGGAAGTGACGGTCTGCAAACTTCACCTGAAAGTGAAGGTCGAACATACTGCTGGCGGAGGAAACAAAGCAGATGGTGAAGGGCAGTGGAGATTTGTAGCAAGAGCTTCATTTGGATGAATTCCATTTTTTTTTTGTGGGACCCCCCCCATTACTAAAAGAAACTTGGTGGTGATTAAAGAAAGCTGGTGCCTGCACTGCTTCCCTAATCTTGAATTGGAGACTTGTGGGGTTCTACCCTAGTTTCCCCCTCACGTTCATTATTGGCTTGGGCTTCTTGGACACTATTAAACACCTGGCCAATGGCTGGCCAGGGTCTGGACAGATGGTCAGAGATGAGTATAGAAACAAAGAGGAAGCATTTAGAAAATTCTTACAGTACATAGTTTGATGGGGTAATTTTATGTCTGTTGAATCTAATGATAAAACACTTTGGTTTCTATTCTTTATGTCTTGTGGGTTGTTTTTTTCCAATTTCATTTTTCTACTAACCTGTTTTCATTCTATTTTAAAAAGTTATCTGTCCAGATGAGATTGAAAATAAGCTGGTCAACATAAGTAGTTTAGGAAACTCTACGCTAAACAGATGTATAAAATATCTAGAGACAATGATTTCTTCAGTATTTCAACAAGTGATACGTTAGTTCCCCTGTGTTTAATTGGAGAGAAAGGTAAAACACTTGTGAAGTTTTTAATCAGCCTCTGAATTAAATGACTGTTGATATTTGCACATTTCTTGATATTTATTATTGATATGGGTGATCAACATAGAAAGTATTATTACTGTCTCAAGTTGGAAACTGGAAAAAAACAACCTTTAAACAAAATGGGAGTATTTTTGCTTCTGGAATTTCATGCAAAATGAGTGGTTGACATCTGGCCCCAAGACTGTAGACCATCAATGATGCAAGAACATTGAAAACTGAAATATTGAAAAAAACCCAAAAGAACAAAAAACACAAAGGATAGACGGTGGCAGGAAATAGAACAGTCAGTTTTGTTATTTAAGTGTAAAATATGATTTTTATAAAGTAAATCTTTTTATCTAGCGAGCTTTTGGAAAATGGTTAGCATTTCTTAGGAGGATGATATGCTCTAAAATCTGAAAATTGGAGATCTTTAGAAGCATCTATTTTCTTTAGTTCTCTAAATTCATGTTATCTCTTCTCTATCTTAATGGTGTCACTTGTTATTTATTATCACGACCAATGGTCGAATTATAATAAAGCAGACCTCAGTTTTTAAAAGTGTCTCACCAAATGCAAAAACATAACTCAAAATCTTTTGATTTTTTTTCTAATCTTGTCACTAAATCCCCTATCATATATACATATTAAAAGTCCTTTATCAATAGTGATTATAATTATCTAACAGGTTTCTGGTATTGTAGTGTATATTTCAATTAAAAAAACACACCTGTTTCTGCCTCTTTTTCCCTTAGTACTCTACTGAATAAAATGTTAAAAATAAGATGTCTAGATCTTTGCAGCTGGGATAATATCACTGACTAATTTAATAAGATTTACTATTCTTAGTAAAAATTATAATCCCTCTTCAAGGCCTGTTGGAGTCTGGACTCATCCCACTTTTCCTGTCTCCTCTCCTTCCAAACACAAACTCCATACTCCAGCTGGCTGGGCTGGCCACACAATTGCATCACTGGGCCTTGTGCATCCCCACTGTCCTAACTTTGCCAACATAATTTTTCTTGCCTAAAAATGTCTCAGATCTTCCTTCCCAGTTTTTCAAGGCTTTCTTTTCCCCCGGATCCTCTCTGGACCACTCAGCTCAGGTGACCTCTCTCAGCTAAATGTCTCGCGTCTCCTGTATCTTATCACTTAGCTATTATACTTATCTTGCTCAGCAGGCTGGAAGCATTCTTAGGAGATGTGTTCTCAAGGTCTAGAACAAGAAAATCCTGAGACAACTAAATAAGAGAGGCAGAAAAAGTAGCACATATCAACATCACTTGTTCCCAGGCCTTTTCCCCTTTATCTTTGGCCCTCAACTTTAGCCTTCCCTTTAGTGGAGGGAAGAGGAAGTGGGAGAGAGAGAGGGTAAAGGAGGAATTGGATGGGCTGGCATTTGGCAAGACTTGGATTAACCTGGAGGAGGGATGATACATTCCACTGAGGGAGAGCTAAAGATTGTATCCTTACTAAACATTTATGTCTATCTTCAGCAATATATGATAGTGATTTTTCACTGTCCCTTGGGCTGTTTCTAGGATGACAAAATCACAAATTAGGTAATGTTTGTTCGTGTCATTCTCCCATGTCCCTCTCTGAATATCACACCTGAGATCTTTTCCGTTTCTCTAAGGCATTCCATCCTCTGTCACCTGACTGTCTAGAGTCACTACTAGAAGGTGGTTTACCCATGTACCACCAAATATCCCCCATGTCACAGAGATTAGGATTCCTGTTACAAGGGTGCTTGAAAATACTTGGTGGACTGTTCCAAGATTAAGTTTAGCCTTGGGAGATGAAGAGAGAGATGTAGAGCTATAGAGAAATTTATATATAAAACAAGAACCTCATCCAAATAAATATCTACTCATTGAATATAAGTTGTAGAACATTCATCTTCTCCTTGCCTAGTCTCTATCTCTTTTTCTCTTTCTATTCTTTATGCATATGTAATTATTTTCACTTCTTTAAAATGTTCTTGTCTATAGTTGATTAGATAATGAGTGGGTTGATTAATGGCAACATATCAAACTATATGATACAACAGGGCATCTTTGAATGCTTGCTCAATAAACTTTTCATATGCATATCATTTCGCTCTTGACTATAAGCTCTCTGAGCGTAGTGTCTTGAACAGTGTTATAAGCCTAGCATACTATTTGATAAAAATAGATATTCAGAAATACTTCTCGTTACATTTAAAATAAAATATGACCTTTTGCTAGCCATTTGATGTCATGATAATTTTTCTGAAGCCTTAGGAATTTGTTATGCAGTAGAAACTTGGTAGTACATATTGAAATTATATGCATGCGGAGGAAGAATAAATGGGAAACTTTGTGACATTAACCAGCCATCCTCAAACTTTAGTGTGGACAAGTACTCCCTGAAGAATATATTATATTTAAGATTCTTGGGCCTAAAGATTCCAATTGAGGAGGACTGGCGGCATCCAGGAATCTGATGTTTTAAACAAATATTCTAGAAAATTATGAGGCATATTTTTAAACATTGCATTAAAAGGGTGTGACTTTATTTTCAATTAAAAAGGCCATTTTTCTTTCAATCAAACAATTATTGGGTGTCCTTTATGTGCAAGACATTCAAAGGTAAACCAGATATGGATTTTATTATATAATAGGGGACATAAGCCTCAATGATGATAATCAATGACAGGCAGGGATAAAACCTCATGAAAACTTCAAATACAGTATTGAGAGTTCCAGGAAAAAGGGCTGATTTCAGAGTAGTGGAGATCATGGAAGGCTTCAAAGAAGAGGTAAATGTGGAAATTTGAAGACAGTATGAAAGGAAATTTTAGAAAAGGTAACAGTACTAGCAAAGCCACTAAGGTAGAAAGTTCGGGATGTGGAGAGTGTGCATTCTCGTGAGGAGTCTCAGGGCAGCTGGAAATGAGGTGAGTAGCTTGGCTGACTGGGTGAGGCTGGAGATTGTATAGACATATCTTTAGTTAGGTGAGATTCCCAAGATAAAATTTAAGGACAGACAAAAAAAGAAAAATCCAAACATCAATGCCATGTAACTTATTTAAATCTTGGGAGGGTATTCAGTGAGATTAAGATTAAATAGTAAATATTATTTCTTAATTATATTAAAAAGGATATCAGTGAGTACTTTGATACAAACATGTAACTATGTGCTCTATTTCTATGTGGTCTATGACACTAACTTTTATTATTTGAGAAAACAAAATAAACTGTCAAATTGGAAGATTAAGGCCAAAGTTAAATCCACTAAAATAAAAATCACAGCACTGTGTCTACCTAAGCTATTTCTAAAATATAAATCCATAGACTTGATCAGATATTTATATTTTTGCTATCTATATCACTTATGTAGACACTTAAAGAAATACAAATAAAGCTGAATTCTAGAGAATCTCAAAAACATTGTGAGATATTCCTCTGCTTTCCTTCCTGTTAAACACAAAACAAAACAAAACAAAACCCCAAAATCCCTAAGGGTTACATGATTTCACTAAAGAAAACAAAAAGGAGGTAAACTGAAGTCATGGGAAATGGTAGGAAAAGAGCAAGAGGCTGGAAACCTACCACAGATGGAGCAAAGATCTTCCAGATGTGGAATTCTTTCTATGGATCAGTGCTGTTAGCTTGGCTCCCTTAGGTTCCACCAGGAAAAAATAAAATGCAACTATGGCTTCTTTCTATCTGTAATTTAACTACATCTACTTTCCTGAAATTTTACACTTTGTTTTCTTTAAGAAAATGTCCTGATATCTGTAATTTGCAGTTATTTTTAAAAGCTGGCTTACACTTTAGATGGGAGTGCTTTTGGAATGCCTGAAGATATTTGTATGTGTGCTGGAATATCTCCATTTGGAAAGACATTTCTCACATCTCTTTGTCACAGTCGTCTTGTCCGCATCACAGAAAGTCCAGGATGTTTCCTGCATGTGAGGATGAGGAGGTCCCTGCTCTGTTTATATTCTGCTGTCACGGACCATCTGGGAAATGGCTCCTGATTAGCTGCAGAATGATGAGTGCCATCTCAGAACCAGGGTCACAAGTTGGAGTTAGACCTAGATGACTTTTTTTTAAAGCCCCCCAAATTTGGTGCTCAGAAATATTACAAAACAATGAAAGTTTGTGTGATATAATAAATAAGCCAGCTTCTCACTATACTAGTCATAAAATAAGAAAAGCCTATGTCCCCTTTTGGTCACCTGACTGATCTTTGATTTGCATAGATGAAAACTACTGTTTTCATCATCATTGAAGGTGGAATGCAGCCATTAGTGGTCTTAGGGAAAAAAAAATCACGAAAATGTCCCCACACCCCTGACACGTGTGATTTTTTTTTTATTTAAAAAAATGCGAAATCATAGAATACAGGAAGTCTAGCGGAATTCTGATATTCTTTTCTCTTAAAGATAGTTTATGTTTAAAAAATGCATCGACTGTTTCAGCCCCTGCTTGTTTGTTTATATTCTCCCCCTTTTTGGTTTTATATCATTAGCAATTATTATTTAACATCTTACTAATGGTATTTAGTGGAATGAGGGAACGTGAATGTAGTCTATTGAAAATATCAGTGTTGAGGGCAGTAGCACTTTACTTATACAAATTACAGTGCAAATTGAAAATCGAGTGGCATGTTCAGGAGGAAGTCAAGTGATTTTAGAAAGATAATTTATGTAGTTGAGGGAAAAAGAAAATCCATGAGTCTCATAATTATAAGAGATGATGGTATGGATGCGGACGAGTGCATCTGAAAGAGGTGGGACAGTGTACTCTGGGCTACAGGTAATTATGAAGTAGGCTAAAAAGGCTGTATAACTGTGAAAAAGTATAATTTTATTGAGCAGTCACTATATACTTAGTCCTTGCTAGGTCTTGGGGAGTAGAACAAACCAAATAGCAAACCAAAATTTGTCATGGTTCTTCATTGAGGCTGCTTATAACATATTTTGGGGGACAGGAGAGAAACAGAGAATGATGTAAAACATCACGTAAAATTCAGTCATAGACTATGTTTGACATTAATGGCATAGTCAATGGAAATTTGGAGAAGTATGTCTAATCATCTGAGTTCAAGGAATTCATTTATATTAGGTCCAATGAAAAGCCTGAGGTGTGACGATACAAAGGCATTTTGCTCATGTGAGAGCTGGAGCTGACACCTAGGGAGTCATCAGCTGACAGCTGGGACAGGAGCAGCTACTTCCTCCATCTTTCTCTAGTTTGCATTATCTCTGGCTCCTCTGTCTTGGCCCAACTGCTCTATTCTCCTGCTCCTCTTTGCAGAATGGCTCCTTCTGTTACTTTACCTCACAGTGTATGTGAACTTTTAGCTGATGCACCTGCTGCAGGTTTACTGAGTCTCTCTGGCTCATAATTTAAGTGAGAGAGTGAGAGAGAGGGAGAGACGGAGACAGGGAAAGAGGGAAAGAGGGAGAGAGGGAGAGAGGAAGAGAAAGAGAGAGAGCACTGGTTAGCCAATGTATTCTCTAGCTTTGAGTCAATTCAGTCCAATTGGCTCCAGCCACAGGTTAGGATACGGCATCACAGGGCACAGCGGCTGAAGATAAGATGAGCAATGAAAATGAAACCTGTCTGATTCAAAGGGGGAGTTCATCGCAGAGTATAGCAATTGGAGGAGGCTTTGTGCAAAAAAGTAGCACTCAGGCAAATCCTTAAAGAAAGTGTGACTTGGACATAAAAGATAACAGAAGAGGATTTTGGGGAGAGTAAATTCCAGGAGCAAAGGCACAAGGACAGAAATATGTAGGCACATAAATTATATGAATTACTACAGTTTTACTAATTTTGGTCATACTTTTATTAGAACACTTGAAAGTAGGAGAAATGGTAATGTTAGGCACGAAAAGGCAGAGGAAGCATCAGCTTTGGAGCAAGAGAGTCATTACAGAGTAGCTTAGTGAGTATTAAAGATAATGTAGAGGAAACATTAGCTCTTTTCTTAGAGACTACATGGTAGATACACAGTAAATAACAGCTATTGATAATATATTTAGTGGTGGTATTTTTTCTTTTGAAAACTTGAATAAATTCCAAAGGAGAGAAATGAAGTATGGCATTTTTCTTTTGAAAACTTGAAGGAATTCCAAAGGAGAGAAATGAAGTAATCAAAACAATGGCTAAAGAAGAAAGGATAAAAGTTAACATAGTGCAGTATGTAATATATACTATGATCAATTTTTTTGAAGGTTTTACATTAAAAATGTATTAAATAAGTTTTTTTTTGACTGTGGTATTTCCGTTCAATCTAATTATTATTCAATGCTGAAAAGAAATGAGCTATCTTTCAATGCTGAAAAGATATGGAGGAATTTAAATGTATATTGTAAGAGAAAGAAACCAGTCTGAAAGCCTACATGCCGACATGCATTAGAATATTGCACAGACTAGTTTCCCTGCCCTAAATATCCACTGTGCTTCCTTTGATTCCTGAGTCCTTTTCCCCCAATCCCTGGCAACCGCTGATCTTTTTACTTTCTCCATAGTTTTGCCTTTAAACAAATGTCACATATTTTGAACTGTATTTTCCACTCAGTTTTTCTGTGAGTATAAAACTTCTCTAAAAATAGTCTATTGATTAAATAACCTCCTTTTATGTGCACAGTGCTGTGCTAAGTGACTTTTAAAAAAATGCTTGCAAGACTATTGGGAGGCAAGGCTGAGGCAAATAAAACACTCCATGGACGATGACAATCCATATATGATCAAGTATGAAAATGACTAGTACGGGCTATATCTGTTGTAGATGTATCACTTCAAACAGTATGAAATTAATATGAGCAGAAGTTGTCTTTGAAGAATTCACGGTGAAGGTGAGACCCAAATGAGACCTTGAGGGATAGGGGAGTTAATTTCTGGAAGGGAAGCTCGAGGATCAAAGGTCAAGTTATGCAGAAGCAAATTCAGGAGAAAAGTGAGGTTGCTACCATGGCAACAGCGGAAGGTACATGTTAGAGAGGGATGGGAGATAAGGTTGAAAAGGAAAGGTAAGGTCAGATTATGGAAATTTTTGTTTGTCAGCCTAAGGAATCTTGGCATTTAACCATTTAATATAGCATAGTTGGTTAAGAGCATTCATTCTAGCCTGAATTGCTTGCTTTGAATCCTGCCTTGGCCACACTCTGACTGGGTATTTTAGAAAACCTCTCTGAGTTTCTGGTTCTTCATCTCTATAATGTAGAAACAGTAACACCTACTTTGTAGGGTTTCTAGAGGATTAAATGAGTTCACATCTATAAAGTGCTTAGAAAAATGCAGGCACAGAGTAGATGCTTGCTATTATCCACTCAAACATTGATTTGACAAATATTAAATCAAAAACCTTCTAAGAGACTGGCATTACATGGGTGCCGGGAGAATGTCAGCCTTTCAGGAAATCATAGTACAGCAGGGAAAACATCTGGATAAATATATCCAAGAAGACCATAGACTGAAAAAGGTAGGTAAATTAAACAAGTGTTGAACTGTACAGTTGTCCTTCATTTATCTACTTTCTTAAATCCATAGGAAAGAATTGATTTAACATTTATATTAAGAAGACATTTATAATGTTAGCAGCTGGGAGTCCCTGGAGTGTTTTCTGGGAAATCTCAATGGTTAGAAAAATTTAAAAATAAACAAAACCTCATTTTGGTGGGCAAGTGAGGGTTTTTGGAGACCATTTTGCTTAAACATCACTTGTGGAATTCTATGCGATCTTTCCTACCTGATTCAGTACTCAGGACACAATAGCTTCTTAAATCCATGATCCAGTCTCTGCATTAGCCAGACTGGTTTCCGCATAGCCTGCACACAACAAGATGTGCACTGGCCTTTTCTTGGGCATCAGTTAATTTGTTATGGTTGCTAATAACTGTTTTGGATTTCCACTTAGCTAAAAACAATATCTCTAAATTATATCTTATTTCTGCAATGGAAATGTTAATGGATTGATCTGGAAGAGATATTGATCTCAAACTCATGCCTATAAAAATCTAAATAAAAGTCCTTCAAATTAGTGCAGGCTCTGAGTAGGTCACCTCATCCTCAGAAAGGTCAAATCAGTACCTTGCTATATGTACCTTTCCAAAATAAATGTATCTCTTCAAAGAAATTAAAATCTATGTACAATTATCTTATTGGTACATGTATGTGTATATATTCACATTATTAATAAAAGTAACTGAACTGCAAACTGTACACTGGGAACTCTATAAAGGTAAATATTTGAAGGCATCTAGGAAATGATCAGATATGACTTTCAAACTAAATAAAAGTTCTTGGATTGCTTTGTAAATACAACTCATAGAAGGGGCCTTTTCATAAGTTGTCTTTCTTTAGGGAAGATTGAAAATGAAGTTTGGGCTGGCCCAGGGGCTCAGATGGTTGGAGCGCTGAGCTCCTAACGCTGAGGTCACAGGTTCTATTCCCACATGGGCCAGTGAGCTGTGCCCTCTACAGATAAGGTTGTGAACAACGGCTCTCCCTGGAGCTGGGCTGCTATAAGCAGTCGGAGGTTGGCGTGAGTTGGCGTGAGCTGCCGTGAGCTGCTGTGTGCTGCCCTGGGTGAACGCAAGGCTCATAATACCAGCATGGGCCAGGGAGCTGTGTCCTACACAACTAGACTGAGAAACAACGGCTTGAACTGGAGTGGGGGTGGGGGAGGCGGAAGAAGAAGAAAAGAAAATGAAAAATTTACCCAGGAGAAGGATTGCTGGGTCATATGGTAATTCTGTTCTTAATGTTTTGGGGAACCTCCACACTGCCTTCCATAGCGGCTGCACCAATCTGCATTCCCACCAACAGTGTATGAGGGTTCCTTTTTCTCCCCAGCCTCTCCAACACTTGTTATTATTTGTCTTATTGATGATAGCCCATTTATTCGTAAAGATATATGTGCTCTGATGTTCATTGCAGCTTTATTTACGGTGGCCAAGACATGGAAACAACCAAAGTGTCCTTCGATAGATGACTGGATAAAGAAGATGTGGTATATATATGCAATGGAATACTATTCTGCCATAAGAAAAGATGAAATAGTGCCATTTGTAACAATATGGATGGATCTTGAGATTATTATGCTAAGTGAAATGAATAACACAGAAAAAGTGGAGAACCCTGTGATTTCACTGGTATGTGGGCTGTCAAACTGAAAATAACAAAGGAACAAGACAACCTAAAAAAACTCATAGACACAGATAATATCAGAGGGTTATCAGAGGGTAAGGGGGGTGGTGATAGAAGAGGGAAAGGAGGTCCAATACATAGTGATGGAAGGAGAACTGACTCTGGGTGGTAAACACACAATGTGATATATAGATGATATATTACAGAATTTTACACTTGAAACCTATGTAATTTTACTAACCATTGTCACCCCAATAAATTTTAATTAAAAAAAAAAAAGAAACATTTATTTTTCTACTGATAAAAGGTCAATGTCAATTAAAATACTGAAATGCAAACTGCCACATTAGCCTGTACTGGTATTTCGTTGGCACCTCTCATACTGCTGGTAGTCAAAGGATAAGGGGGGAGGTGGATAAAATGTGCACAAGACTTTTTGGAGGAAGAAAATTCTAGTTTTGTCAAATATTGTGAAAAGTTATGGTCATTGTAAGACTGGAGATAAACGAAGTGCCTGCATAAGCTCTTTGGTATATCTAATAAATGGACTGGTTCAAAACTATCTCTCGAGCATTTTGAGGAAGACTGCAGTCACAGCTGCCCCAGAGCTCCATTCCGCCCACTGCTGCTTCTGTCTCACCGCGGTTCAACCTCACTAAGGAACAAGTCAGTCAGGAAACCGCGACGCAGCCATGGCTTTTAAAAATACCGGAAAGACACCCGTGGAACCAGAGGTGACCATTCACCGAGTTAGAATTACTCTAACCAGCTGCAATGTAAAATCCCTGGATAAGGTGCGTGCTGACTTGATCAGAGGCACAGAGGAAAAGAATCTCAAAGTGAAAGGACTAGTTCAGATGCCTACGGAGACTCTGGGAATCACCACAAGAAAAACTCCCTGTGGGGAAGGTTCCAATGCTTAGGATCGGTTTCAGACGAGGATCCACAAGCGACTCATTGATTTAGGAGTCCTTAGGAGACTGTTAAGCATATTATTCTACCAGTATCGAGCCGGAAGTCGAGGTTGAAGTGACCATTGCAGATGCTTAAATCAACCTTTTAAATAAATTGACTGTCAGTTGCTAAAACTAAACAAAAACTACCTCTTGAGCATACGCTTTGTGCAAGATACTATACTGGGTATGGGTGACAAAGACGAAATGGGAGGTTTATACTTTTAAGGAACTCACAGCCTAATATGAAAGATAATTCATGAACAGAAATACTTTGATAAATCACTAAATGGCATAAAGATACAGCCATCATTGGCTATGGAGACCTGGGAAGATCACTCCAAGTGTAAGAGGTAAGATTTGAATTGGAACTTGTTAAAAGAGAAATTATCATATACCCCTGTTGCTTGAAATATAATTGAGAAGAAAAGGAAATGTGTTTCATTTATTCTGGTGATATATATATAATAGACTTGGTTTACGTACTTGGTAATAAATAAAATACCAATAGAACACTAAGAAACATATTTAGAAAATTATCTGTATTGAAAAATATACTATGAATTCAAGATCTTTGCCACTTAAGAATAGCTTACTTTTATTTTTCATGAATTCCTTGATACCTGAAAGCTAATATGTTTCCTCTCAACAGCCCAGTCAACCACAGCCAACTTTTCATGGATTAGTTTACATTAGGTTTCAGAAAAAATGAGAGGTTATGTGCGGGCATACCCTAAATTCCTTCCTCATAAAAAAAAGCAGGCGAGCAGAGACCATATACTAAGAAAAGTGAAGCAAGTGAGTATTCATAAGCCATTAGTATAAAAACAATGAAATTCATTTTCTGAGAGTGAAAGGGAATAAAGAATTTGGAATGCTGGCCAAAGCTCAGGCTGGCCAGATAAAGACAATTTTCAGATCCCGTGGAACCCTGTAAAACAGCTGGGGGTCTTTGCAGTTATTGCTTTACTTATTCCAAGTAAAGTGCTTTCTAAGCAAGTGCTTTACTTAGAATAAGATCCTAAGCAAGTGCTTTACTTAGAATAAAATTCTACATTTAGCTTTGGGAGTATTATGCATATAGAGTAAAGCATTTTCTGACTTTTAAGAGATCTTATTTATTCATTCATTTACCCAAACGCCAAGCACCTATATTAATTCCAGGCATTGGGAAGACAGAGTTAAATGAAACAACATTCTGTCTTTCCGGTGCTTACAGTCTAGTGGGTGAGATGGCACTAAAACCGACCTGATTTATACTAAAATGTAGACATAAAATAGGGCAGTCTTTCAATGGAGAACTCGGAAATAGGGCAGTCTTATTTTTGTTTTTTTCATCAAATCTCTTTGGATCTGTAGATATTGGAACATGGCTTAGAGTGAAATAGATTGCATGGGTAGTTCTCTGAATAGAAGTAATGATGACCAGACTGGTAAAAGGGGAATATCTTTGCATTGCAGTTCTCTCTCTCCTCTCCTCTCCTCTCCTCTCCTCTCCTCTCCTCTCCTCTCCTCTCCTCTCCTCTCCTCTCCTCTCCTCTCCTCTCCTCTCCTCTCCTCTCCTCTCCTCTCCTCTCCTCTCCTCTCCTCTCTCTTTCTTTTTTTCTTTCTTTCTTTTTTTCATCTGTATTTCCCTTCTCAGTGATCAAAGGCAGCCAAGAAAATTAATACCAAAAGGCACCATGTCTGGGCTTTGTTATTTAGTATGTTTACAAGGCGCTTGGAATGAAATTATGAAAACCCTGGTTTTTCCCCCCTCACACATTTGTCACAAAGAAGTGTTTGATTTTTATGTTCTGCCTTACCAACTATAACACAAAGTTTGGAGAGACTACCAATCTGTTATATGCTTCTGAAAGCTATCTTTCACAAATGTTTCAGGCTATAATCATTCACTATCTGGATTTTTAACATTTCTGGCCAACCAAATAACCCCGAGGCAGGAGAGAAAACATTCTAAGAAAAATGACCAAGAAATGCAACCAAAGTTAGAATCCAAAGTCATCTTTCTCAATGGTGCCCTTTATACATGTGTATGGGATAGAACTCCGAAGAACACCATTAATTAATTACCTGGTTGAGTTATTTGGCAGCTATGGAAGTAATAGGAGTAATGGAGGGAGGTGGGGGGCAGTTAAAGTTTTAGAACCCTGTTAACTCTAAATCATTAAGATCAAGCCAAAGAATCTTTGCATTTAAAATTTATTCATTACCATGAATTTACAGAACACCCACTATGTGCTAATAGCTGTTCTAATTACAGGGCACACAAAGACAATATTATTGGCCTAGAAAAGCTCACTGCCCAGAGAAGGGGACACACAGTGAAGCAAAATAATAGGATTGAAATAGAAAACACAAAGTTTTCTAGGAGCACAGAATAATCAGTGATTAAATCTGCTTAGGAAATAATTCATTAAGGAGGCAGTATTGTTGGATCTAATAAAATAAGTAGAATTTTCAAACAGAGGGGGAAAAATTTTGTCACTTTTGGCTAATGATAATTGTCTATTTTCCATGTAGTCTCATAAAATTTGCGAAATGTTCTGTGATTGAATTTTAGAAAGAGAGATTTCAGAGTATTCCATATTACTGCTTTTCAAATATGCTCAGTGTCCCATTTTAGTGGCTAAAATGCTGTGCTAATTTTCTTAAGTTTCATGCTTCCATGCAATAAAGAACACAGAGAACACATTCTAAAGCATAAAGGTAAATATTTTTCTCCCCCACCTGACTGGATGCAATGAAACTGAATTCATTTAGGATGAAGAGAAACATGGTCCGTTTCTCTCTCCCTATCTCCCTCCCTCTCCCTCTCCCTCTCCCTCTCCCTCTCCCTCTCCCTCTCCCTCTCCCTCTCCCTCTCCCTCTCCCTCTCCCTCTCCCTCTCCCTCTCCCTCTCCCTCTCCCTCTCCCTCTCCCTCTCCCTCTCTCCCTCTAGCTCTATATCTACCCATCATCTATAGTTTTTAAAAGGCAGTTGCATGATCTAGGCAGAGGTAGAAAAACATACAGTAGGAGGTGTTCTGTAGCTGAATGTAATGGCTGAAGTATAACAAAAAACTTACAAACATACACAAAAAGAAAGAAGAGAAAATATTGGTAGGTATATCAGTGAGTATTCTCGCAGAAAACAGATGCCACATTGGGTAAATGGAGGGAAATTTAGTCACAGAACTATTTATAAAAATGTAGGGAAACCATGAGTGCAAGATGAGAGAACAGTTGTCAGAATGGAAACTTGTGTGGAAAGGGTCATCTAAGAAAAGCTGGCAGAGACATCTAAGAAAAGCTGACAGGAGGACCCACTGGCCCCCCTGCCCTCGGTCTCTTGCCAGAGCTCTTCTTTGGTGGAATGGGGAAGACATTTGAAAGTAGGGCAGCCTATTAATTTTTCCAACATCAATCAGCCTCCAGGGTACAGAGTCAGAGAGAAGTACGGTGGAGAGTGGACCTGAGGGGCAAAATAGACATATTCAGTACAATAACTGATACTGCATCCAGATTTCAAATGGCCAGGTATGTCAAGCAGAAAAGCTTGACCTCTTCTTGTGAGATAAGAAAATGCCGAAGCAGGAATTTATTTGATCAGGCCGTGCTTTTCAAAGATAACTCTGGGATAGTGTAGAGAGTGGACTGATGTAATGACAGGTCCAGGAAGGGAAACCAGTCTGGACACAGTTACGAAAGTCCAGTGGAAAATGGAGGGCTGCATTAAAGCAGTGGCAAGGAGAATGGACAAAGGATGATTAGAAGGCAGTGTTGACAGGATTGTGTGCAAGAAGTGAGGAAGTCGTATTACCTTGGGGACTTGGGCTACAAGGAATCATAGGAAGGTAGGACACAGGGTTTACATTTTTCAGGGACTAATCTTGGTGAAAATCAAAGATTATCTGTTCACAAGAGAGTATTTCCATCCAATAGAGATAAAAATTTCTAACAGAAGGTTAAATATGATCAACTCTGCCTATATTTTAATAACTTCCATCTGAATTAACTCACTCGGAAGCTTTTGGAGAAAGCGTTTTCTTCCACATGGACAGCTGCTTAGCTGTTAATTGGTGCCCTGAGGAAGTTTTTAAGAACTTTTGGAGCAGACATGGAAAGCGGTAACACAGCTAGCTTCTATTTGGCTTTTACCCATGGTTATAAGCATAACTCATTATCATAAAATACAGCTACCATTTTTTAGGACCCACTGTGGGCCAAGCGTTGTTGCCTTACCAAGGCAGCATGAGATAGAAATGAGAAAATGAGGAGGTTAAGTAACTTGCTCAAGTCCACACGGATAGGAAGCCAATGTGCTGGAGAATATACCAGTGACACGGGACTCACTTGTTAGGGACAAACAGACTCTGGTAGCATAATAAAAGTTAAATGAAAATATTACGTGTTGGATATATTGATATTTATGTGGCTAATCCTGATTTAAAAACAAACAAACAAACAAATAAATTGTTTCAGATCCTGAGAATGTACATACGGAGTTTCTTGAAAACAATTATTTTTTCATTTGATTATTTTCCTGGGAAGCTTTCTGAATAAGCTGGGTCAAGCTATTCTCATTGAGAAGAGGAGAAGGAGGATACTAACCTAGTGAATATTCTCAACTAGAGTTTGAAGTCCTGCAGGGCAAGGACCATGACTTATGCATATAATTGTTTCCTTGATAAAACCTAAGACTGCGATATTATATTATATATTATATTATACCCAGTCTTATAGTACAATAAGACCGGATATTATATTAATTATATTATATTATATTGTATCTCAGTCTTATAGTAAAATAAGACCAGGCATTATATTAATTTTTGTTCCGAAAGATGCATTAGAGCTGAGGGTCTGGCTAGATCTTACTTTCGGGGAAACACATATGATGCCTAGTACATGTTGCTGCTCAGTAAGTATTTGTGGGATGAATGAACCAATGGGAGGCTGTTTCAAAATTCTTTCCCCTTGGAGTTTTTTTGTCATCACAAGGTGGGAGAAAAGCAGCAGAACTGATTCCACTAGGCTGCAAATATATAGCAACATGGATCAGAACAGAAGAGGGCCACTTAAAGGACACATAGGGACAACCACACAACTGCAATTCAAGAATTATTAATGGAATGTACCCAAAATGATTTTGTTTAGAGCTTCACAAAGCCCGGTGGAGTTGGTTCCAGTTGGCTTGGATGAGAGGTCACACAGATTAAAAATAGGCTTTCTTAATAAGGAACAATAAGCTACATTCATTTAGCAAGACAGAAAAAAAAAAGACAGGCCTTAGGGGCGGGTATGAAGCTTAATCCTATTTAAGAGCTCAATTAACCCCCAGAAGATTGAGTGGGTCCTCTGACTTCACTGCCAATCCTCTGTCTAGCAGAGCTTAAAAATAAAGATTCATAACGATAGGAATAAAGAGATATGCATTTGTATATAAAACACTCAAATATTTTAAATAGGGCATAATAAAGTTTAGAAATATAAGAATTAGATTGCTTAGACTGTTATGGTCTTTTCAACTTTTGGAATAAATCATATTCTCTTTTGAATTGTCAAATCTGATACCATTATTAATAAAATATTCAAACATAAGCCTTTGTCTTCACATATAAATTTGCTGATTAAAAAAATATATGTATCATTTCTTTATTGTATTTATATTATCAAACAAAATTGTATTTCCTCCTAAACAAATTAGCACATTCTCAAGAAATCGAAATCAAAATCCATTGTGGAGTAAATTCGAATTATTCTAATGTTTTAATATATAGAAGCCAGGTTCTGCTCAAATCAGTCCATCCTGGGTTAAGCACCTGAGATGGGGCAGCTGGGGGCCTGGGACCTGGGTAGGTCATATAGCGGGGGGTGCCAAAATTATGTATATAAGTGGACACTTTGATCAACGTTCCTCAAGCAGTAGTTCGCTGTAATCAGAAGTGTCTGGACACTGATGGTAACCACTTTGAGCACTTCTTGTAACTGCAGAAGTCAAATGTATTCATCTTTTGTTATCAGTATATATTGAGTATTACAATTTTAACACAGTTTTTTCCTTTCTTAAAATGCGCATACATTTTTTTGGGCACCCTCTGTATATCAATTAGTGGATTCTATGTTTCACAGACCATCTTGTGAAATCTCTTTGAATGAAATTTAGCAACACTTTGCATTTGTACACCAGAAGTATAGACATGACCCAAAGAATTCATTAAATAAAAATGACAATTCCATGTTTTTTTGTTTTTGTTTTTTGTTTTGTTCTTGAGGAGGAAAACTTCCAGAATAATTATAAAAAGTAGTGGTTACATTATATTTATCATATCTATTTAATTAGTTCTTTGTTGTAATAGAAATATCTTTAAAATATTTGCGCTTGATAAAATGACGTATCAAACTGCAGTCATTTAAGTGGCAGAGGGTGAAGATAACTCTTTGCTTCTCTATCCCCTCAAGCAATGGCTTTTCCATCCCTTTATCCCCTTTCCCACCAGCCAAGAATTCAAATGCTAATTTTCTCCATGGGGTATGAATTTGCTGAGATTCTAGAACTATATGACAATTTTGCTCTGTTACATACTTTGCTTAAATTACAGCTAATCTTGGGAATTATAGAGAATGTCACAACCCAAGATAAAGCATGACTTTGGTTAAATTCCTTTTCCTTTGTGATGCAAATACTCACTTAACCATTTATTCCTTATCCTAACTAGATAGCTAACACAATCTATTTAAGATATTAGAGACCAGGAATTATAATTTACATTTGTTTAATACTTGCGACTAATCCATGTAATACCACTGCGTTGTTAAATTGAACAGTTTTCCTCTTGAACTGACACATGATATCAGTTCAATATTTTCCTTGTATTCTGAAGGGTTATCTTTCAACATATTAGAGTGAAGACATCAAACACAGCCTAACGTGAGAGAAAAGTTTAGCCACGGAAGGATACAAAACCACAGAAACTTTTCCGTGAAAACTAGTGGCAAAAATAAGATCACTGAACTAGAAAGAGAACATTTCCTGTATAAAAATCATGTCAGACAAACTCTAATGCTTTAAAGTCACTTGAAGTCTTGACATCTTTTACATGACACTATACATATTTAATGTGACACTTGAAATCACAAATGTCTAAAAATTAAGTGATGTGTTTCAAATTTGGTAGCATACCTTTAATCTGTTTTTTAGAAAACGATTGTTACTACACAGAAAATATGAGACAATGTTGAGGAAGATCAACAGATTTTTTAAAAAGCAGATAATCCCATCAATTCAATTCTAATTTTTCATGTTTCCATGTTTCTCATCAGCCCTTATCCATTTTTCTCTAATACGGTTAGTTATAATAATAGCATAGAGCATAGAAAAATGTTATAATTTTTTCCAATACAATTATTCATATTGCTTTACAATTATACTTTTGATAGTATAGCATCAGCTTTAAATAAGTACAACTTTTTCTATGACTACTAAATAAGCCACTCAAAATTAACATTAATCTTGATAATCATTAACAACCAATTGCCAAAGACCACTCTCCAGTACACAGAACAACATCTAATACTTTTCTTCAAAAAAAAAAGGGGTTGCAGTTGCAATTTGTAGTAAGGCTACAAGAAGCACACATCTTATCCCAACATGATATAATGCTATATTAGAAAACCACATATTTTTCCTTACATTTTGAGCAACACAATTTATTTTTCAGTAATTCAACAATATTTGCCCAGAGATTAATGAGATTTATATGTTTTAGATATTTAATGAAATGTCTACATGAAGTTGAAATTTTATTCTAAAATAGATAGGATGGAAAACACAACCAAATGTCAACTTACCAGCCTTTTCCTTCTCTGAAATACCTGGAATAGCCTGAAAAGGAAAACAAAAGTCACAAAATTGTGGTATTATTAGAAAGAAACATCAAATAACATTATTAGGAGTAAAATGAAGTACCGTAAATGGAGCAAAATTAAATAGAACTTGGCCGTAGACATGTTAGAGGGCATAAGATCTGAACAGATATTTTCCCAAAGAAGACTTTTAAATGGGCAACAGGTACATGAAAAGATGCTCAGTATCACTAATCATGAGGGAAATGCAAATCAAAACCACAATGAAATATCACCTCACACCTGTTAAAAAGGCTATGATAAAAAAGACAAGAAATAGCCAGGGTTGGTGAGGATGTGGAGAAAAGGGACCCTTGTGCACTGTTGGTGGGAATGTAAATTGGTGCAGCTACTATAGAAAACAGTATGGAGGTTCCTCAAAATTAAAAAAAAAAATCTTAAAAAACAAATTTAACTCAAAAAAATTTTAAACAATTGAAAAATACAATCTACCATATGATCCAGCAATCCCACTTCTGGGTATTTATGTGAAGGAAATGAAAAGAGGGTATCTAAGAGATGTCTGCATTCCCATAGTCACATGTTCAGTGCAGCATTATTTACAGTAGCCAAGATATGAATGTGAGACACACACACACACACACACACACACACACACACACACATTGAGGGCATTATACTAAATTACTAAATGAAACAACAGCTAAGATGTGAATGTGATATATATTTATATATATACATATATACATACATACATACATATCTATATCTATATCTATATCTATATATATCTATATCTTGAGGGCATTGTGCTAAGTGAAATAAGCCAGACAGAGAAGGACAAATACTGCATGCTATTTATATATGGAATCTAAAAAAAAAGGAAAGAAAATAAAGTGACTCTCACAGAATCAGAGAGTGCAAAAGTGAAAAGTGGTTACCAGGGGTTGGAGAAATAGGGAGAAGTTGGTAAAAGGGTACAAACTTTCAGCTATAAGATGAATAAGATCTGAGGATCTAACGTAAAACATGGTGACTATAGCTCGCAACATTGTCATATATAGTTGATATTTGCTAAGAGAGTAGAACTTAAATGTTCTCACCAAAAAAAGTAAATATGTGAGGTGACATATGTATTAATTAAATAGATATGAAGGATTATTTCACAATGTATACATATCTTAAATTACCATAATGTACACTTTAAATATCTTACAATTTTATTTGTCAATTATACCTCAACAAAGCTCAAAAGAAAATGAGAGTTGTGAAGCTATCAGTAAAGTTACTAGATCCAGCTATGATAATTGTAAATAATCAAGTAATTGTTTTCTTCTCTGAAGACAGACTCATATTACCCTTAAAAGATATTGGCAATAAATGTGACTAAAACAGTCTTTGAATTGGGGTAGAATTTTTGTAGCTCAATTTCTTTGTCATATTTTGGACGTCAGAAAAAGTAAATTGTTTGGTCAGTCTCTGGCATTTCAAATTTCTGCCCTGTCCCTTAAAGGGCTTAGATTGCTCCTTTATAAAACAGGGAAATCACTCCTACCTCACAGAGCTGCTGAGAGGTCTAATGGTAGTAGCCTCTATAAAGCATACAAGGGCCTCAGGAAAAGGGAGCTGCTCTTCTTACCTGTTACTATGGGCATTGGGTCAGTGTCGAAATCTCTCTGACATGAGAGGTTTAGAAGTTCAATTCCCAGCAACTATTAACTATCACTATCATTATTAAAAAAAATAGAGTTTAGAATGAGATGTTTACAAAAGACTTCAAAGTAGAAATGTCTACGTAGTTCTACTTTTTGTAGATACTGTAAAACAAATTTAGGAAGCTGAACTTCTGGTTCCCATTCCCTTTAGTTATTTATGTACAAGATACAGTTAGCATGAGGATATTACTTTGTACCAGAAACCTTTTATAAATCTCTCTGACCCCGCTGGGATTTGATACCTTCTGTCCCACAGTCACTGACCACACAAGACATCCACAAGTGATGCTTCTCCCCCACTTCAGGGGAAAAGGTCCATAGGGTTGGGGTAGAAAAATAAGCTCAAATGCACAACTGGTTTTGTTGTTGTTGTTGTTGTTGTGTGTGTGGTGTGTAAGAGAGAGAGAGAGAGAGAGAGAGAGAGAGAGAGAGAGAGAGACTCAAGTACATCTCTGTTATAGGTCAGCATTAATCTTTTCATTTCCAGAAATATCAAATATGAAGACATCTAAATCTTTGTGAGGTATTTATTACTGCTGAGATCCTCATCTTTGGAATTTACAGGATTTGGAAATTGATGCAGTTTTTCAAATAAATGTCTTTTTATGGATAAAAAATATAGGGGGTTTTGTTTTGGCAAGAATGATCTATAGTGATAGTGTATTTTGACATAATCTCGATCTATGTTTAGTTGTTCACTTCTTCTCTGGGTGTGTCAACTCTACATGTTGACAAAGATGCAACCTTGAAGAGACTATCAGGTGATTCAATGGCAGAGGGAAGTGTCCTCCCAGAGAGCAGGCATCAGAGGGACTGAGTAGGCTTCAAGCATCTTCCTCAGCCTTCTTTCATTTATAGCAGTGTCATCTGATTTTTCCTTCCCTTCTAGAAGAACTCTGATTCTATACTTCAGGAAAGCTATTTTCACCCTTTATGAGAAAGTTATCCTGAAGTTTTGGTGGTATATGTTTACTTTTTATGTATGTTTTTTTTTTCTTTTTTGGAAAGGATTTAGAAATGGAATTAAATCCATACTATGTGTTATATTTTAAGCCTAGCCCCTGGATTTTTCTCCGTGACTAGAGACCAGAACTTTTAAATTAGTTTTTCTCTCTTGTGACAGCACATAAACAACAAAATAAAACAGAAACCTTTTCATTGAAAGATTGTAAAGATTGGTGATAGGCAACTGCAGGATGTTCATGGAGATAGTTCCTCAGTACACGAATAGCTAGCACTGACTAGGTTCTTAGTGTGTAAAAGGCTCCAAACAACATAGTTTTAAGCTTTTACCTGCACTAACTCACTCAATCCTTAGAACAAACACATGAAGTCCTTGAAAGTAAAGTAGTGTTTGTGAGGTCACAGTCTGTAATGGAAGATAGGACACAACCACTAGAATGCTGGCCTCTGAGGTCACTAACACTAACTTAGAGTATTTTGAAATGAAGGAGGACAAAGGTTTGGAGAGGTCCCATGACAAAATGTTGACGTAGAACCCCAAATATCTATGCAGGAATATCTGTTTTAGACATTTAGAAATTACCTAAGTAAGCTCTCTTCTTATAGTGAAGGCATTGAAGACAAATGGAATGCCTTGCCCCAAACCACAAGTTGACCAGAGAGAGGCCTTTTTCATATTTTATTCTATTTGATTACAAAGTATGCAACTGAACATGTATAAGTAAATGTTTAATAAAAATGTTAATCAATGAGCTGCACTATTAAGCAAAAATATTTTAGCCTCCATATAGCCAATGTCAATTCCTTTAAATTGCAACACGTTCTGCATGATTCTTGAAGCAACCAAGCCTCACTTCATTAAATAACTACAATGACTATAGTGTGATGTGGAGCAAGGAAAGTCCAAGTTTAATGGAATTTTATAACTTCTTTTGAAAAGTGAACCAAGGTATAATTAAGATGCCCCTCAGCTGATTCATCTTTGAAATTGAGGGAGAACTGCCTCTTTGAATACGGTTTATGAATAATTGATTATATTTGTGAGATTTCCCAGGGATGAAAGGTATTACATTTAAAAAATGCTGACCGTTTTCAATTAATTAAAGCTATTTATTGATTCTTATTGCATGCCTTCATATTATCCTTCATACAAAAGCCTTTAGTAAAGTTTTATTCTTTGTGGAATTCACATTTCGACTGAAGAAAATACATGAAAAGATAAAAGAATAGTTTCACGCAGTGGATGCTACACGGAAGTGGTCAGCACATCCCTGGCATGACATTAAACGGAGTAGGAACATAGCAGATAACTAAGACTACCCCGGTGGAAATGGAACGGTTTTCTTGGGCCTTGAACCTTTGGGAAGGAGGCATTGTAGGTCAAGAGACTCTTTTTGTCTTTGACTTCTGAGAAGAGGCAATGGCTAAATTTGGGTCCATGTCTTGAGGTTCTATTATGTTATGTCTGTTGCTTGGAATGAGACATTTCATGCAAGCTGCCTGTATAGTCTGGTACAGAGTACGTGTTCAGCAAACGCTTGTGGAATTAATATACCAAATGCATATTTTTATGTATAGTTTAAATAACATGTACGACTGTTGCTTATGAGAAAGCTCCTATAAAAAGCATATTTTTGAATTCATTAGGGGCTGTTGTTAATAGCTGCCATATGTTTCATTTGAACTGTATCCTCAGGAAGTGATTTAACATTTCTGGCAATAAAGCAATTAAATAGAATTTTCCTGCTGGCCATATGGGTTCGCTGTAACTTCATATTTTCTTCCCTCATTTCTCAATGGAACAAAGGAAAGTCTACTAATAACTTCCAAATGAGAGAAACAAAATAATTGATAGCCTTTTGTGATTCTTCTCCACGATATTCAAATGATAGAATAACAACCTTTTGTATCCCTATACTGACTGCAATAGTTCTCCACATGTAAAGATTTTCATTTAAGTTAACCTGTTAAGGTGTTTTACAACTGAATTCTTAAAAAAAAAACACCTTAAAGAGAAAGCTTTTTAGTAAGGGGAGGAAACAATTTGCTTTTTCTTAATGAGGTCTTTAAAAGCTCTGTGTGGGAGCTTAAACTATGTGTGAGTCTGTTTGTATTTTTGGATGTAAAAAATAGTTGGGGAAATGCTGACATGCCTTGAGGAAATGCTGTAGACATATGTTGATTCTTTTGGTCTGCTGCTAGGATGGCTTTCTGCACTTACGGAGGACCTCAGCTGGACACCTTTTAGGAACTTACACTAACTACGCAGAAGCTGCTAACAGCAAACAGTAACACAATAGATGTCATAGCTGAATCCATTTTAATACAATGACAATTGAAACATTTCAGTTGATCCAATTTCTTCTTGATTTTAAGTGAAAATAGAGTATGGTTTTCCTCTTTAATATGTTATTTTTATTAATATGCCATGTCCCTCACTTATATAAATTATTTTGCTATTAGTTTTTTGGAATTCGGACCACAGAATATTCCTGTCAAGAAGGCACTTTGAAAGCCAATCGCTTCAAACACTGGGCAGCTATGATAGGCTGAAAGACCTGACTTTAGGTTCCATGAAGGAATTTTTTTTATCCTGCATTACAAAACAAAGTACTATCATTGATTTTCTGCTCTCTCACTTTAAAAGTAGTGCTTGTTTCTCATGTTTTTAAAATATCAGAGATGCTCACACAGACATTTATGGAATATTCTGTTTTGTTCTATAGTAATTTTCTCCATTTGCCTTTTTAAAAATTGCAAGAATCAGTAGCAGCGTAACGTATTCCTTTCCCTTAAAAACATTCACTTTTGTTTGCACAGAAATATCTTACAGAAAGATTTCAAAATGGGTGCTTATGTCCTTAGAAATTTCAGGAAAACCTCCCTCAGGGATGGAACAGCCTCTGGCTCAGATGAGGGCACAAGAGCCTTTTGAGGGTACAATGAGCAGCAGGAAGAGTTTGGGAATTCACAACTTTTTTTTTTTTTTTTTTTTTTTGAAAGACAGGAAAGGCAACATAAAAGAAGAAAAGGTGCATTAGAAAATGGGTTTGTTTCCATCTCTTTATTTAAAGATTTTTTGAAATCACTCCAGTCTGTGATATTGTTAGCTAGTCAATGATTCCTGTGTGTTTTCATTTGAACAAAGGAGTTCATTGAAAGGCTGTGTCTGATTGGCAATCCAATATCTATTTTTGGTTTCCAAAGTATTTCTTTAGCTTTGAGAGTCATCGTTCTTTCATTGAAAATACAGGCTCTTTTGGGTGGAGGTGATTTAGATACCATTTAATCCTATTTCCCAAACCATAGCACTTCAAATACCACCTTTACAGTTTTTGCTATGTAAACGTATCACCTATAAATTATTTATTTAAGAATACTTTAAATATTAAATTGAAATAAATTTCCTTGTTTCATTTGACTTTTTTAAATAATAAAAATAAATGCATGAATTTATGGATTTGAACTTTTGGTTATAGCATTCAAAATATATATTAAAATAAATAACTGCAAAATTTAAAGTGTTTCTCTCTGTATCAGCTGATGTATACCCTTAGTCTATGTAATCATACTTTGGGAAACACTCATCTAATTCTTTCTCTGTCATTTTACCTATGAGGATGTTGAGATCCAGAGAAAGTGACTTGCCCAGTGTTACAGAGCTTTTGTTGGCCAAATGGGGATTAGACTAGAATCTGGGTCTTAGAGCACTACTAGACCATTATTCATAAGACTGATGAAGTCAAAAGGTCACCAAGGCTATCTCTCTTCTAGTATTCATGATTCTAACTTAACTTAGTTTCTCAGCCATACACTGGAAATTCAGTTACAGAGGAAGAGACGATATGCTGGTATGAGGACTGTCTTCAGGGTACACATATATGCAACCAAAGTGAAATAATGTATGCATAATTACCTGAGAAATGTAATTCATGCTGTGTATTCTTATTTCCTAAAGGAATTTGCGTGTCTTATTTGCTAAAAATTGTCAGCCATATTGAGGAACTTTTTTCCCCCCCAAGATTGCTGACTGTGACAACTTTATAGGTTTGCAGACCAAAATGATAGCTTCATCTATATTTTATGATGTAGAAATTGGGGTCTCAGTTCAAAAATAGTTGTGTAAGGATTTGAACAAAGACAAAAATGCATTCTTCAGGGATGTTTTGGTGCTGATCACAGTCTCATCTGTAGTCTACCTTTGAGCCGATGTGGGTTGACCGTCTACTGGATAAGAATGTAAGTTAAACTTCTGACCTTCAAATTTTTTTTTCATTTTCCAAACTCTGTTATTTACTGTATTTCAAATTGGTGACTCTCTCTTTAGCAAACTTTACAGAATATTTCATTCCATGCTCACTTCACATAGTCAAATATTAAATTTAAGTCTGTTTATCTCCTGACAAAACTCTGGTTGAGGGCATTTTTATTTGGAAATATGGTTTAAGAGAAAAACTAATTATTATTCTAAATTAAAAAAATAGAATGTTAGATAAACAGAAAAACCAAAACTGGACTCTTGTCATCATCATTTATTGAAACTTGTTATTATTTGTAAAAAAATGCCTCCAATAAGGGACTAATATCCAAAATACATAAAGAACTCGCACAACTCAATAATAAAAAAAACAAACAAGTCGATTAAAAAATGGGGAGAGGACCTGAAACAAATACTCTGATGTTCACTGCAGCATTATTTATGGTGCCCAAGACATGGAAACAATCAAAGTGCCCTTTGATAAGTGATTGAATAAAGAAGATGTGCTATATATACACAATGGAACTTATGGAACTGCCATAAGATAAGATGAAATACTGCCATTTATGACAACATGGATGGATATGCTAAGTGAAATAAGTCTGACAGAAAAAGTTAAGAACCATATGACTTCACTCATATGTGGGGTATAAAACTGAAAGCAACAAAGGAATAAGACAAACAAACAAAAACTCATAGACACAGGCAACAGGTTAGTGGTTACCAGAGGGTAAGGGGGAAGGGGTGGTAGAAGAGGGTAAAGGTGATCAAATATATGGTGATGGAAGGAGAATTGACTCTGGGTGGTGAGCACACAATGTGATATATAGATGCTGTATTATAGAAATGAACACTTGAAACCTATGTAATTTTACTAACCATTGTCATCCCAATAAATTTAATTAAATAAATAAAATAAATTCTTAATTATAATGCTTCTATATCTCCAATCAATCAATCCACTGTTGAAGATATTATTCATGACAGAACTGAATATTCTTTAGATACATTTCCATGTTATAAATTACTTTCAAATTAAACAAATCATGTCCCCTTCCCCAATGTTTTTATTATGAAAGTTCAATGCTAAATGCAATGTTCAACTGTAGTAACCATAACAGCCTACATTTTGGTATAATCATAGTACCCTTTATAAAGCTTTATATAATTTTGAAATTTTATAAATCCTCCTTTGTGTCTTTTGCTGTAAGTTGCTCTTTGTTTGTAAATATATGTTATATATTCTAAAACATTATCTTTGATTTTATACTCAACTTTACTAATTCTAGAAAAAGAATCATTGCTGAAGTTCTTGAATATGTTCATAAATTTCACTAGAGAAATTACATTTTTTTCTTATTATATATATATGTATATATATATTCTTTAATTTGCAAATCTGTAAAAGTATTCTTTTATTGTTTGGCACAGTGATTTGCATATGGTAGCCATTTAGAAATACTGATTGGTTATTCAAGGTAGCTTTTTTTATTTTAGTCTTGTTTATGAAAATTTACAATTAAGGAGAACCATAGACATGTAGACTTATTTTCAGTAAAGATGATACTCAAGATAGGTGACTTATTCAGAGAGCAACTGACAGAATAGCTGTTTATTTTTCTTGTTGGATGATGTTAATCAGCAATTCATCTGCCCCGGTGTTAAACTCATGCCATTTCATTCTGCCTAGTGTCCCTCATAATGGAGTTTTTCATTTTGCCCATGTTCTTATTTTTCCAGTCTGTGTCACAGTTTTTTGCGGGTGTGCAACCCTCTTTCTCAGTGTATCTGATGTGCATTACAAAGGCAGTGTCCCTGCCACAGTTTATTACTATACCACTGTTTTCCTTACAAGGCTTTAAGGCTGCTCCTCCCTCTTCCTGGAATGCTTAGCTATTAGTAACATGCTCTGAGAGCCTCAGCAGACACATGTTAAGTATTCACTACATGCACAGTCTTTACAAAGTGCTGTGGTGGCATGAAAAGATATGCTGTAAAAATAAGTAATCTAATTGTGAATTCAAGACTGAAGACTGAAGCAGAAAATCAGATGTAGATATGAAAAAGTACGAGCCTCCTTATTGCCGCTAATTAGTTCTGCGACTTTTGGCAAGTTTCTAGAACTCTCTGAGCTCAGTTTCCTCATTTGTATAAAAAGGGTAGAAATAATACCTGTGTCTCAGGGCTATTTGTGAAGACTAAATGAAATGCTGCTCCAAAGGAGATTAACACAGTACTTGTCCCAGAGTTCCTTAAGTTTAAATTATTCCAGTTGTTGGATTTGTTATTGTGACATAAAAAAGTAACTACCTATTTTATTCCAAAATAATGTGAAGAAGCATAGGTTGTCTGTCTCTGCCTCCTTCTGTCAGATTAACTTGTTTCCTCATGTTCATTCCTCCTTTATTTATTTTGAACTGTTTGTAATTGTTTTCTGTTATTTAAAAAAAAAATCTTTTTTTTTGGTCAGTTATTTCCTTGAAGTCTTACAAAGCCTAGTTAGGAGGATCTATCATCCTCAGTCTTCACCTTTAATTTGAAGCCTGTCACCAACTGTTACTAGGTGGGTCTATTCTCTGTCCCCTTAGGTTTAAAAAAGAGACACTATTCTTCTTTGGTCCTTACACAGAGGAACAGGCTCTCGGTTTGTGCATCCTGGAATAGTAGGACCTGAGCACATATGTGGAAGTGATCCCTGTACCAGAAGATGTAGAAAATTTATCTTCTGCATTTTTGTGACCTCTGAACTGTAAGGGATACCTGGGGCTACCTCTTGCAGAACTCTTAATGAGATTTATCACTCATTGAATTTCCCTGAACTAAAATGAATGTCATACATGATTCAGAATTTATATTTATTTTACACTTTATTAATGATTATTTTATTATTTATTTATTATTATATTTAATCTATACTTTTATCCAACCATATTGATCATTTTACATATATATGTATATATGGTCAGACAATTAAGTTCGTGAACTGAATTGTCAGCCCTCAAAAATACATATATACACATACAAAGTATAAGAATTTATTTGTTTTGTGTATTTTCACTTAGTTTCTTAGAAGGCTGAGGGATAAAGCATTTCACTCATATTCACCTTGAGCAGGTTAATTACTACCAATTATATTCAAACATAAGCTTAGATTCATCTTAATAATTCAAGACCCGTATGTTCATCTGTATTACCAAAAATTGACTAATAGTCTCACAGTTTCATAACTTCTAACTTAAAAACCTTTGGCTGAACTAGGGTTCTGGTAGAAACTCAAAACACGTACCATAAGTCAGAACTGCAAAATGAGTACGGATTAAAACTACATAATGATATACATAAAACTCTTTATGACAAACTATGGTATAACCTTGTTCACTGAATTGGAATGTCCTCTTATCAAATACTACTTCATGTAAGTGGGCTCTTGGCTGGGGCCCAGAAGTACTTTTGTTATAGGAAGATATTCATTGTAGTGGTACTCACTGACAAATTTAATTTGAAATATGTATCTTACGTGTGCTGTAAACCACAATGCCTTATTTACACACTGACACCAGATTCAGTTAAAAATACAGATTTTACTATATCTCAAAGTCAAAGTTTTGGGATATTCTGCAGTGCTAATGAAGCTTATCACTTCACACCTGAGAGAGGAAAGAGCCCACTGTATGTAGGTGATTGGAAACTAAGGAAGAAGTTGGCAGTGGCAGGGGACAAATAGAAACTGATTAAAAAAAAAAAATTACAAGGGCTTTTGAAATGAGGATACTAATCACCTAATAACCAAATGTTTAATTTTTTTGAAGCTGTAAATTTTATGAACATTGTGAACACTGTATGAACATTTTTAAATGTTCTGCTCTTTGAGGATGGATACATAGGCAGAAGAGATGTCTGTTACCATTTCTGAGGTAGGCACCTGAATTAATCCACGCCATATAAGAGACGTCTACCGTGTAACAAAGACAGGTTCATTTAGAGATGAACTTGATGTTCGGGACTTTCCATTGCCTGCTCTTGTTGGAGTGATAAATATTTGAGGCCCTGTCTCCCTAAATCACAAGGTCACGGAGCACAACTCAATTTCTTGTGCTGCACCAGGGACTTGAATTTCCTTCTTTGCTGGTTAGTTTCCATTTGCAACTCCAGATTTCCTTTCTATTCTGTCCTCTGTACAGGAAGTCTGACCTGGATGGGAAAGGATGCCACATAGCCTGGTTTGCCTGGGATAATCCTGATTTTTACATAGGCCTCTTGGTCCGTTTAGTGTTTTGTTTTTTTCTTTTCAGAATATTCATCTTGCTTTTTATTTTTTATTTTTTAATTGACTTTATTTTTTATATCGGGCTCAATTCAACAAAATTGAGCAGAAGGTATAGCGATTTCCACCCCCTGTATCCCACCTCCCAAGAAGAGCCTGTCCCATTATCGACAGCCCCACCAGAGTGGTATATTTATTATAATTGATAAACCTACACTGACACATCATTATCACTCAGACTCCATAGTTTACATTAAGGTTTACTCCTGGTGTTGTATATTCTATGGGTTTGGACAAATGTATAACGACATGTGTCTACCATTACAGTATCATACAGAATTGTTTCATTGCTCTAAAAATCCTCTGTACTCTGACTATTCATTCCTTCCTCCCCCAACCCCTGAAGACCACTGATGGTTTTAAGGTCCTCATGGTTTTGCCTTATCTAGAATGTCATATTGTTGGAATCATACAGTATGTAGCCTTCACAGATTGGCTTTTTTCACTTAGTAATATGCATTTAAGCTTCCTCCATGCCATTTAATGGCTTGATAGCTCATTTCTTCATAGCACTAATGAAAAAAATTCTATTGTCTGAATGTAGTAGTTTATGTATGTATTCACTTACCAAAGGGCATCTTAGTTGCTTCCACGTTTTGGCAATTGAATTATGAAAAAAGCTACTACAAACATGTGTGCAGTTTTTTATGTGGACATAAGTTTTCAGCTCCTTTGGGTAAACACCAAAGAATGCAATTGCTAGATTGTATGGCAAAAATATGCTTAGTTTTGGAATGTTCACTTTTTGATGACATAAAATTATGAATAGTTGTATTAATGTAAATCAGGGAGGGTTTATCTTTCCGGCTCCTATAATCTTGTCTAGTAGTGTGTGAGATGCATTAAAGTGAGAACAGTTCTCACTTTAATATATGATTACGTCTGAAAGACAACTAGTGATAAACAGCCTCTTTCCTTGACCTTTCCAGATGTAATCTAAAAAACACCTCTCTGTCAAGAACAGCAGGCAGGTTGCTCACTGGTTTAACCAATTGCACTTAGACACAAGTGGCTAGGGACAGCTCACTCCTGATTTCTGGTTGTGACAAAAGTGTTTGACACTGCTGCCCTACTGGTCACTGGTGTACCAGCCAATCTTGCTCTGGTGCTTGCTGAAGTCTGCAGAATACACAGAGGTTGGTGATGTATGAGGGAAAAGGGAGTTAGGTGTATGTGAAATATGCATATTGAAATATGTGGGGAAACAGAGGTCGAACACTTCTGTCATAGAATATATAAAGTAGTAGGGGCGTTTCTGCTACAGTGGTTTCATAATTTATCATTTAGTATAAAAATCTATACTTGGTATGTAATTCTGTCCACAGTATCCCATGCCCCTGGCTTCCACGTAGTTTGGGCCTATAGGGAGCCCCATTAGGGGACATAAGGGTGTGATATTGTGATTTATAAGATATATGTATTTGTTCTCCTTCCTGGCACAGAGTTCGTAAAACCTTTGGAGTTTCCTAAGTGATGAGAGTGATAAAGGTGTCTTTTGTTGTGTTAATGATGTGACTTGTGGAAAGCATCTAAGCATGGGGGCTGGTTGCCAGTGGAACCAACCATGTGATTAAAGGATTGGAACTTTCAGTCCCGTCCTTCCCCACACCCCCCAGCCTGACCTCTGGGGAGAGAAGGGCTGGAGGTTGAGTCAGTTGCTAGGGGCCAATGATTTAATCAATCTGCTTATGTAATGAAGCCTCCATAAAAACCCAGAAGGAAGGGGTTCAGGAACTTTTGGATTGGTGACTGCATGTTAATTTGACGAGAGTGACAAGCTTGGAGAAGGTATGGGAAGATCTGTGCCCTTTCCCCAAACTTTGCCTGATGTATCTCTTTCATCTAGCTGTTCCTGAGTTATATTCTTTTATAGTAAACCAGTTATCTAGTAAGTAAAATGTTTCTCAGTTCTGTGAGCCATTCTAGTAAATTAATTGAATCCAAGGAGATGGGTCATTTTATCTACAGCTTGTCAGTCTGAAGCACAGGTGACACCTGGACTTTCAATTAGCATCTGAAGTGGGGGTGGGTGGGGGGCAGTCTTGTAGGACTGAGCTCTGAACATGTGGGATCTGATGCTGTCTCCAGGTAGCCAGTGTCAGAATTGAGTTGAACTGTAAGACACACAACTGGTTTCTGGAGAATCGCTTGGTGGTGTGGGGGGAACCCTCTCCCACATTGGAAATTGGTTCTAGACCTCCTTTAAAGGGGGAAGGAGTGTTTATTTCCCTGGATCCTACCTGGGGATGTTGCCTTGAACTGCTTGTGTCCTTTCATCCAAGGTCATTACTCTTCTCAAGGGAGTTGACTTTGCAGACCCTTCTCCTTTAGGTTCTGGTAACTGCTTCTTTCTCTTTGGGGCCTTGGAGTGTCATAGCTCAACTGTGACTAAGCAACAAGCCCACCCCCCCACCCCCATTGCTGCATGATCCCTTGTGCTTCTCCTACCTCACACCTTTGTAAACAGTCCCTTTGTAACTATTCCTTCCTCATATAATCCTGTTTCAAGCATTCCTTCTATTTCCTATTGGAGACTTGATTGCTATACCTCTTCCTTTCTTTCTTCTATGAATGATGAGCATGAAAATTCTGCTTCTCTTCCTGCTCCCTTCTTTGTGTGAGGCGTATGTCAGTTATAGATTATAATAAGTGAAAAACCTTAAGAACCGCTGATGTATCTTTGAAGTCTATCTTAGTCCCAGCAAATAGCATTTCAAAATGGGTTACTGAATTCTGAGCCTTCTGCCAGATGAAATTTGTAGCACTGACACAGTTTCAATTTATGTTAATAGCGAAAAGATTAGAATCATTGAATATAAAAAAGATTAAGTAATAACATTAACAATTAGCCACATTTTTGTTTGTAAACATTATCTGGAAGGATAATTAACTATTAAGTATGAAAACATTAGTGCCCAGATTGAATTGCTTCACTACTAATTTTCTATAGAAAACTCATTATATGTTTTTGGGTGTACACCTGAAACTAATATTGTACGTTAGCTATATTTGTAATAAAAAATTTTTTTAAAAAGTGAGGAAAAGCTGGATCGGGGTTATATGGGAACTCTGTATTATCTTAACAGATTTTCTGTAAATCTAAAATTATTTAAAAATAAAAACTTTCTTAATAAAAATATGTTTTTGCACATTAGTCATACAAGTAAAGACTTTATAGACCTAGCATGGTTAACTGAAATTTACATATAACTGACTTTAGAAGTTAGATACAATTTTGACTTTATCATTAGTCATTAACTAAATGTTTTAAAACATATATATTTAACAAATGTTTATTAAAGACTGGGTAGAAGATAAGAGAGGGGGATAGAAGGCGCTATTTAGAGTTCTAGGAGAAACGACAGGTATGAAATGCCCATATTCAGCACTCTTTTGACCAATATCATTGAAGAGCTAGCACTCACATCTATCTGGGCTATGGACAGTGGCTTGCATGGGGGAACACAGTTGGGAAGGCCTGAATTAAAGACACTAGGAGGGGCCAAAGGGGGAGACAGTATAGAAGAAAGGGGAGACGTTTGAATCAGGACCTTAAAGAGGCCTATGTTTACAAAGGCAGGCAGAAGTTGAGAATGGAAAGGGTGGATTGAGAAACGAATGTCAACGAGCTAAGCTGTATTCAACAGAAGATTTGGGCTCCTCTTGGGGTAACTAAACCTTTGTATTGGGTGTCACATTAACCAATGATGTACTTTCTGTAATTAACAAAAGAAAATATTTGGTAGCATGATTGAAAATAAAAATATGAAAACAATGTTTATTTTCTCCTTTTAAGGATTACAATATAGTAAAATCGCCAAGCCACAAACTGATATCATCCTAATAACTTAAAATGCAAAAGATAGGACCAGGAAAGAATAATACATGTTTTGACTTGTTAATCTAAATACTAAACAGGGACACAGTCAATAAAGGAACTGGAGATTATAAAGTGATACCAAAGTGACATATCTAAGCAGTTAAGTACATTTAGGACCAAAAAGGATGTTCGCACTGTAATGAGGCCCTTTCCAATTAACCACTACCTTTTTTTTTTTTTTTTTTTTTTTTAATAGGAAGTTAACATATATGAGTCCTGAGTCAGGAGGATAATTCATCCAGTTCTCAGGAAAACTGGAAGATTTTCTGAAATTATCTATCTACCATTTATCTATCTATCTATCTATCTATCTATCTATCTATCTATCTATCTATCTATCTATCTATCTTTTTTTTTTTTAATACGAAAGAAACAGACATTTAAACTTGGTTGTTATTTGCAGGCTCTCCTTATAATGACTCATAGCAAATCCACATGGCTCAGATGAAAGAGGTGACCTATTTTAACTGTCTTTTACAGGAATTCAATAAATGTGCTACATTCTCTGGTAAACCTATTTTTAATGTCCACAACTCTTTTCTTTAGTATTTGGGTCAAAACTTTCGTTTACAAAATGGTACTTTTCCACACATTCACCACTCTGGGAACATAGAGTACTAGAAAATTAAAGATTTATTGAAGTAGGCCTGAAAAATATTTTTATTCAAACAAATTATTTACATTGGAGTTTTGAACATGTACCTTTTTAAAGAACTATAGTAAATTTTCCTTTCTAATGAGCAAAATTTCTAATAGAAAATAATCAAAATTGCTTTTATTAAATGCTAAATTAGTTAATTAAAAACAGTTAAGATATTAGGTATTGGTTATTTTAACTGGTACCCACTGCTAGTGATCATTTTGGCTTTGAAAGACAACCATAGGTCAGTTGATAAAAGAAACAAATAATGTAATCTTAACTGTTCTAGTTAGATGTTTAGAAACTTTTTGTTCTAGCTAAAGTATAAGCACTTCATTATTTTTATCTGCTTGTCCCCCCTATAAAACTTTTTTTGTTGTATGCAAACTATTACCTTGAATTTAGACTGTTACCTTAGATTTCATCTAGGACTGACATTCTGACATATAATTAAACCCCAAAGGATTTAAGCTGACTATCTAGAAACCTCAGCTCTAGTCCAGTAGTCTTAAAAAGGTTAAGCACTTTAGATCACAGCTTTCTTTGTTATAGATTTTAGCTTATCTTTAAAATTCCAAATCTTAAATAATTTTTCATTTGTGCTGAAATGTCTGAGTTTCTCTTCGAAGTGTCTGTCAGAAAAACTTAGCTAAACTGAAACCATATGAGTTTTAAAAAGTAGTGTTTCTTTACTACACAGAGATGACATTACCCAGAGAGTTTAATGTGATGGTTTTAATATATGTCCACAAATTCTTTGACACTCCTCTCTTTAAATGGTAGAGCCTTCTTCCCCTCTCTAATAGAGTATGGATGAAGTGACATATGTGACTTCCGACAGTGTGTCATAAAAGGCATCGCAGCTTCCTCCTTGCTCTCTCTTTGGGACAGCTTCCACTGGGATAAGCTAGCTCCTATGTCATGAAGACACTCCTGTTGCTCTATGTGGCCACATGGCAACAGCCATGTGAATGAGCTCTATAGGAAGCAGGTCCTGCAGTCTTAGTCACGTCTTCAGAAATTATGCCAGAAACCTCATGAGAGATGCTAAGCTAGAACCGCCCAATTAAGCTGCTCCTGAATTTCTGACCCATAGAGTTTATAAATGTCCATTATTATTTTAAGTTGCTAAATTTGGGGGTAATTTTTTTATGCAGCAATAAATAACTAATACATTTACCTATATGTTTAAATGGGGAACTTAGGACTATCTTTTGTACACATCTGCAAAACTGTCACTAAACTAAAATTCATCTTATTTCCTAGGGAACTAGGCTTTTTAAGAGCTCCTTTGAAAGACTATTTCCTGTTCAAGGACATTAATTTACCCCTAATATAAAGAACACAAATTTCCCCTGTTACAGTTAAATAGCATTTTCTTTTGTGGCAGACCTAATGGAAACCCGCCGAAAGCTGGCCTTTATTCTTTATTACTCACTTTCATCAGTTAAGAATTCTGCTTGGGTTGATGGTCACCATTTATTAATTTATATTTATTGAGCTCCTCTGTACATTTTAAGTCAAAATAAGAACTATATACAACATAATAAAAATTTATTTCTACCCTTAAGGAACTTAGACTTTCCAACAAAAGGTGATGTGAGCATATACAGTCAGGCATATGGTCTTCATGCCATATTAACATATACACAGAGATAAGGTAACACAGCAAAATGAATCCTTTGTTGTTATTGAGGATTTATATCTATCTTACTTAATCCTAACAGTAATCCTATGAATCATAAAGTAAGCCTTTCACTAGTTGGTGGTTATTTCCTTTGAAAATAAATATTTTTCTGATTATTTATCTGATTATAAACGTATTTTAGAGACTTTGAAAATACAGAAAGATACCCTAATGTGGTATTAGTGTCAATCAATCCCGCAGGCTGACTTATGAGTTATGTGAGACGGCTAATGTATCTCAATGCATTCATATTTGTGGCTTAATTAGAACCTGTCTGGAGGCCACTGAGCACAGTAGGGACAAATCTGTTACTTGAGAACAGTGAACACTGAGTTTGATAATTCAGACTGGATTTTCTTTTTAGTCTTACGTCAAAGAGGGATCTAGGCATATTTTAAAAATTGTTATTGTTCTCTCTCAAACATGCTAACAAGAGGACTCTCCAGAAGCACCGTAGGAAGCGAACTGAAGATTCTTGGTAGCTCATATTATTGAGGAACATACGGTAGACATGTCTCTAGGGAATTTCTTAAAAGTGACTTTAAAATAAGCTCTAACTGTAACAGTAGGACATAGCTTTCTTTTTCTTTTCCTTTTCTGTGTTAACCTGAATAAGCCCTTAGCTTCCAAGTCAAATCTAAACCATGTTCTTTAACTTATGAAATGAAAAATGGAATATATATATATATATATTTAGAAAAATGCAATATATATATATATATATATATATATAGAGAGAGAGAGAGAGAGAGAGAGAGAGAGAGAGAGAGAGATTAGAATCTTAAGCACATATCAAACTATTACAGAGTCTTGACTAAACTTGAGAATTTGGAATTCTTTTTAAACCAACCAAAATGCAATTACAATGGTGTTTTCCTTGATAAATCTCAAAGATGTTATGTTTGTGTATTTTATATGCTACACACATATTATATATTTACATTTAGTATATATTTTAGGCAACAACTAGGGTATCAAATAGTCTTTTGGCAGTACTTTAGTGATGCTGTATAAAGATTATTTACCATGAGATATCCCAAGTGACTGAGTTGTTTTAACACTAAATGCTCAAAAATGTTTTCGGTTTCTTGAAATTATACAGGCGTATGAATGAACTATGTAGAAAATAGATATAGCAAAGGCACAGGGAGTGAGGATCATAACAGCAACTTTTTTAGAATTCTGTAACTTATGGCAATTTTATAAAACAACTGGAAAAATCACTAAGAAAAGAGAAATCTCAGAAACTGGTCAGTCGTGGGTGTTTGTTTAGAGCAGGGGTGTCCAAACTTTTTTCAACATTTTTCACCAAGGGCCATATGCGGTAAAATACACAAAGAGCTGGGCCACTCACTCGAGGTGAAGTACGTATTGCCTCATCTGGTTTATTTAAGTAAACTATGTATATTTTTGGAATTTGCTGCGGGCCAAGTAACAATGGATCATGGGCCACAGTTGGCCCGCGGGCCGCAGTTTGGACACCCCTGGTTTAGAGCTGAAAGCCCTAAAAGAAAGTAGGAGTAAGGCTAATGAGCTTTTGGCTTTCAGACCAGAGCCAGTCCCTTGAGGAGACTGTTGGATTATTTCATGTATGGCAAGAAGGGATGATGTGATACATAGAAAAATCTTTTTCTTGCTTCCAATAGTCACACTAAATTGCACAATACTTCTGCAATACTTCTCAAACATTTAAACATGTTCTGGGACAATAATTTTGTACATACACAGAAAAAACCTCAGAAAACCATAAATGTTACTCTACTATATAAAAGGAGGCTGACGAATGGGTGGTTTCTGAGGTGTGATCATAAGGTAGAGATATAAATGAAGCAGGATGTCTGTAAACAATTCTCAGTAAATAATTGGACTTTTGAAGTCCACTTGAAGACAAACAACAGCTGGAACTCTTTGGAAAATGCTATAGAGATTCAAGAATTCATAGAAAAAGAACTTTTGACAGTCACATGGACGAAAGTCAGAACTGACTATTCTCTGGAATAGTGGATGCTACGGGGAAAGATTGTCTTCTTGCATCACGTTTTAAAACATGCAGTGGTTTATATTCATTCCAAATTAAAGTAAGAAGGTGGCTCAATCAACCACTCATTCAATATACACTAAAGACAGTATTGCAAGGCAATAAGGAGAATATGAAAAATTATGAAGTACAATTCCTAGTCTAAGTGAACTTGAGATTTAAGAGAGAGAGGAAGACATTCGGCTCCTCAGGGGCCTCCAGAAAACCACAGGCACCCCGCCAGGGCACGCCGCCCCCGGAGAGCAGGCAGGATGGCTGAGGGCAAGGCGGGTGGCACTGCCAGCCTCTTTGCCAAGCAGGTGCAGAAAAGGTTTAGCAGAGCCCAGGAGAAGGTACTGAAGAAGATGTGGGAAATTGTGAAAACCAAAGATGAATGGTTTGAACAAAGTGCCAACAACTTCTACCATCATTAGGCAGAAGGCCTCAAGCTAGACAAGGACCTGCTAGTGCAAAGTGATGCATGAAAGTTCAAAGAAAGTGTCAGAAACCCTGCAGATCTACAGCAGAGAGTGCGACGGTCATGACGAGTGACATGTCATGTAGGAAATAATGATCTCTTGTGGAAAGACTATGAAGAGAAACTAGCTGACCAAGCTTTGAGGACCATGGAAAACTATGTAGCCCAGTTTGGCAAGATTAAAGAAAGAATTACCAAGTGGGCTCAGAAACTCATGGACTATGGCAGTGCCCACCACCACCTAGCGGCGGTGCAGAATGCCAAGAAGAAAGATGAGGCCAAGACTGCCAAGGCAGAGGAAGGGTTCAACAAAGCCTAGGTCATGTTTGAAGATCTGAACCAGGAACTACCAGAGGTACTGCCGGTTCTTTATAATAGTCATATTGGCTGTTATGTGACCATCTACCAAAAACACTTTCAACTTGAAGGATGTCTTCTACAGGGAGGTGGGCAAACTGAACCACAATCTCTATGAGGAGATGAGCAAACCAGAGAAGCAACATTCCAGCGAAGTCTTTGTGGTGAAGGGACTGTCAAGCAGCAGCAGACGCTCTTTAGTCATGTCTTCCCCAGTTTGAACATATACAGTCTCCAGCCCTCTTACCTCACCCACCAGTCCCTCTGCACTTGCCCTGAAGAGTGAGAGGGACTCCATCTCAGCAAGTGAAGAAGAGCTGGCATCTGATCTAGTCCAGGGAGAAGACAACTCTAAGATTAAAGAAGAGCCCTTTAAATTAAACAAAGAAACATAAAAAAACCCTCACAGAAATAGAGGAGGAAGAGGCAGAAGCAAACTCCTCTGAGGAGGAAGAGCCTCTGCCAGCCTGCAGTGGTCACACCCCGGCATGGTCCTCTCCTACCATTGAGGGTGGCGAGTCCCAGGAGGAAGTTCCCCCTTGCTGTTCAGCTCCATCACCAGGCAGAACCCTGATCCCTTCAGAGCAGCCTCCATCTCTTACAGAAGTAGTTTTACAAACCCACACTTCCAATGAAGGGCCTGAATAACCAAAGAAGAGAGCCTCTCTCCAGAGGATCTCAGCACCTCCTCATAGGCCTCCACCCAGAGTCACTCCTAGCCCCAGGACCTCCTCAGGGAACAAAACCCCCAGCACTACAGCCTCAGAGCAAGGTTCACCCCCCAGCCCCAGAGTCTCCTGTGGGGTAGGACTCCCAGTTCTAGGATCTCCTCGGAGATCTCTTTTGATCCACAGCCACCACAGATGCCAGTAAGAATTCCTGAGGCCAGAGAAAAGGAAAACACCAACAATCTGAAGCCAGAACTTTGTACTTCCCCTGCTTCGATGATCCCTCAGTTTTTTTCAGAGTCTGGCAAGGCAAGGAAGATGGAAGACAAGGAAGAGAACCATAAGCTTTTCTCGGATGACTCCCCTGAGATGCGTCATAAGTTATATATTCTCTCAGGCAGAATTATAGACATACCATATATAAAAAAGGAGCCAAGGTCTCCAGCTTCATGTCTCTGTGGTTCCAGAAGAGAGTAACATCACAGCACCTGGGCCTCAAGAAGAGGAATCTATAGTTCAAAGTGCACAACTCTGAAGAGGAACTGCCAAGACACCCCCTACCCCCCACACCTCCAGATCAACTCCTCAGCTAGAGGGTGGAGGGACTTAAGATCCAACATTCATTTCTAGATTCTCAAACAATGTGGATGCTGTTGGTCTCTAAAGACCTAGCATTCATGGAGGCCGAAGTGCAGACTCACGGGGAGGGAGGAGGGCAGGTTTGGGGGAAGAAATTGTTAGCCTCAGAAATATTTAATTTAGGTTTTAGTGTTGTTAGAAAAGTAAGATTTTATATATTAATTAAAGTGGGACTAAAATGACTATTATAAAAAACCCCAAAGCATCTATAGACAGACACACACACAACCACACATAGTCAGAGAATAGAAAACAAATCTTTGACTTACCACTCATTTTGTAAGACTTAAAGCCAAAAGAACATATTATATTTTTGGATTGTTAACTAAAGTATTATTCTATGCATGGAAACAAAAGATATTCACATGCAAATTTCACTAATGATTCAAGAAACTGAGAGGTTATGTTTGCTAGTAAGAGGATTCAGCTTTTTACTGAAGAAAGTCTTGATTGCACTTAGACCACAGTTCTGCGTCAGCTAACCTCTACTTAAGTGTCCAGACATGGTATAGTAGAATAGCCAAGGCCTCACCAAAAAAAGTACACATAATTGTGTATATATCTTGCCAGCCACAACTCAAAAGCCACCTAATACTTTCTCTACCCCCACAGGAACCAACTGATTAAGTTGGACAAGCACCCCTGGCCTCTAATATCTTTCCTCCACGAAGTCCACCCAAAGAGCCTGACAAATCAGTTATGTCTAAGCAATAAAAAAAGGAAAAAGTGGGACTTCCAGGCATTCCTTTCTCAGACTAGCTAGGTCAGTTTTTCTCAAACTGGAGTGCACATCAGAATCACCTGCTGGGGCCGACTCCCAGAGTTTTCAGATTCAGTAGGTTGATAGGTCGTGGGTAAGGCTAGAGAATTTATATTTTCTTTAAGTTCCCAGGTGATGCCACTGCTGCTGCTCTGGGGATCATATTTTGAACTGCTGAGCTAGGAGAACAGTGGTTTGCTTCCAGTTCCGAAAACAGAAGCTGTGGCTGGAGTCTAGTGAGTGATGGAAAAGCATGGCATGAGATGATGCTATAGGATTCAGTGGCAACTAGATTATTCAAGACCTTGTAGTTTATGTTAAGCAGTGAGAATGGGTTTTAAGTAGCTGAGTGATGTGGTCTGATTTCCAGTTTTCAAAGATCACGCTGACTGCTCTGAGGAGAACCCATCAGAGAGAAGAGGGCCACAGACAGTGTTAACAGGTAAGAGATAATGGTTCAAGAAATAGAAATGACAGCTGCTTAGGCTGCAGTCTAGTGATGAAGACGGGGAGAAGTGGTCAGACCTAACTTACATTTCGGAGGGAGAGTCATCGCCAGACACGTGGTGCTGGGTTGATTGTGGGAGAGTGGGGGAGGCAGCTGCCAGAGAAGATTCTCAGCTCCTGTCACAGGAAGCTGAATAGATGGACGACTGGAGGCAGTGGAGGTAGGGAGCCTGCAGGTGGAGTACACTGGGTGTACAGAGCTTAATTCAGTTTCTGACAAGCTTAAGTAGAGACAACTCTGAGACCTTTCAAGTATAGGATTGTAGAGGTCAGAAAAGAGGTTGGCACTGATATATAAATATGGCGGGACTTAAAGCTGGAGAGATGAGGCCTCATAGTGTAAATGTGACATTGGACAGGAGTGGGCCTGGGACTAGAAGCCAGTATTTAAGGGCCAAGTGGAGAAGGAGCCAGCCGAGCAAACTGACCAGGACCAGTGAGAAAAGAAAGAGATAAATCTGAAATGCAAGATGTTACAGAAGCTGAAAGAAGAGACGTTTTTGAAATGAAAAGGGCATCCTGGAGAAGGGGGTGATGCTGAGATCAAGTAAGACGAGAATGAAAACGCCATCATTTGATCTCTCATCATGGACATGAAGGAAGTCGCTGAAAAAATCAGCAAGGGTAGATGTGGAAACCTGGGGGCCATGGGAAGTCGGATTGGAGTGGGTTGAAGAGTGAGTAGGAGGGGAGGAAGCAGACACTTATTTACTGCATCACTGACCCAGACATTGATTCAATTTAGTTTTAAACAAACATCATGTGAGAGACAACACAGCCCTGGGGAAAAGACAAAGAATCAGTTTCCTGCTTTTGAGTGGCTCATCACAGTCTAAATGAAGAGACAAGCAAGCAAGCACCTTTTTTTTCCCCCCTCTCTTTCCAGAATATCCTCAAACAAGCATTGTTTTCTGGAGTTGTGACTATCTACCAGTCTCACAGAGCTTCTCATTTCTTTTCATGTCAAGACATACATAACAGGACAATCTCGGTATATATCCTTGGATTGGTTAGAAGGGCTTCTCAAGGCTCGAGTTGTGTCCTAGAAAAACACATTCCTATTGTTGGCTCCAGCCTGTGGGATAAATGGAATCCTACTCATCCCCAAACTGGTTTAATATCATCACATCAACCTATATATGGTCAGGGCTATTTATATCCAGGTTTTTCCCATCAAAACCATAGTTTAAGAGGCCTAGAGGAAAGAAATTCTACTGATTCTGGAGGTGGCCTGACTTTTGGGTATTTTCCTAATCTCTCGTTTTATTGTATGGTTAGGAAATGTTACCACTACTGAAGTAGCATTTATCTAAAATCTCTTTACATAGTCTTCTTATATATTTGTAATGCCAGGTCTTATTTCTCCAATTCCACTTGAAGATTCCTAAGGACAGGGGCTACGCATATATTCGCTTTCTTTTTGTCCTCCCTATGCCAGTGTAGTATCTTTCACGCTGTAAGTGATGTTTATTGACTGATAGATACACAGGTGTGTGAAGTCCACATTTACTGCTCAGGCTTTGTTTATAGTAGAATAGAAAAAAAAACATTGCTCTATGATCCAGTGTTTAAAATCAAGACTGATTTTTGCCTTTGGCTGATTGACTCATCGGATACTAAAAAAAAACCTGGCAAAATCTGGCTGAGGTGGAGTTTCAGCAGACTATGTACACATATGTTTTTAAATTGATTATTAGATATTTATCTCAGTACGTGTGAACTTTTGACCAAACACAACGGTCTACCTTATTAAATAGGTGTTGGGTGTGTGCCTCTTTTTCCATGCCACCCTCCTTTAGTAGGAGGTTGATTATTCTGTGAGCTATGAGACAATATTAATTACAGGTAATAGTGTTGAGACCAACACATCCAAACCAGTCACCAGCTACCTTTCTCCATGTCTTTTTTGCTAACCTGGGATCTTCCTATTATGTGGTCCGATGCTTCTGCTTCATATTTCCAGGTCCCAGATCCCAGGTGTGATAACACTTGGGGGGAGGGTATGAGCTGACCATCTACTCAGGGATTAGGATTACACGCATCTGTCTTTCCTCACTATGCATCTTTTTATTATTGTTTTGTTTACTTGTTTAACTTTTCTCCAAACTCTCTGTGGCACAATGGCTGAAAACTGTTCAAATGACTTTTCTCACAAGCAGAGTGTCGTGAGCATGAAAACAAGTCCGCCTGATAGGTAGGGTTTCCTCTCTGAAAAATGTTCATACACTTGAAATTAGGTTGAAATAAATATAAAGAATAGACATGAAAATGAAGAAAAGATGAAGACTATGTCCCAAAAGGCTTAAATGAGCCTCACGGATACCTGAGCTACAGAAGGAAAGCTCACTCACTCATTTATGACACACTCTGTGTCTGGTTCCTCTGGTCCTAGAGGTTTCAGTGGTTTGCTGGCTTCTGTTATAGCAACTTCCTAGTAAACAGGCTCTCATACTGGTTTTGCGGGGAAATTATATGGATTGATGGTTTATAAATAAGCTCAACCTTTTAATTTAATTTTTATTATTTTGTCATTAACAGATTGGCCACCTTGGTTTTTCTATTGCTCTTTCCTCTCCATCAATGTGATGCTTGGTCCTATGATAACACAGGGTGTCACGCGGGGGACCCAGCTTGCTGCGCCATTTGTCATGTGGGATGGCCTGCGGGGTCTCAGCTCCCGCTCCCCATATAAGAACACAGGACATGGTGAGGCCAAAAAGGAACACCCACGGAGCCATAGGTAGGGGAGTCATACCACTATAGTCTCACTGGAGGCTGGATTCACACGACGTGCGACCTGCTGTCCGCTTTTCTGCCAACCGACTAACTACTCTCCTCAACTCCCCTCGACTCCATCCCCAGCGCAGCTGTGGCAGTTATATTAGTGGCCAATGGCTCAAGAGTTACAGCTGACTGCCAACTAGCCACAGCTGACGGCCATCAACTACCCGAGTCAGCACCCTTCCACCGTGAGGCCGAGAGCCTGGAAACTGCTCTCTGGGGCTCTGTCCCCACACAGGGGCTTACAGAACACCCAGTAAGGGCAACGCACTGGCACCCACACTGTAGGTCCTGCCAAGTACCGTGTTTCCCCGAAAATAAGACCAGGTCTTATAATAATTTTTGCTCCAAAAGATGCATTAGCGCTTATGTTCAGGGGATGTCATCCTGAAAAATTATGCTAGGGCTTATTTTCTGGTTAGGTCTTATTTTCAGGGAAACACAGTACACACATGCCTTAGTCTTAGCTGAAAATATTTATAAACAACAGAAGATAACCCAGGTGGCACTTACTTCTGAGTTGACCCTAATTCGGAAGCGTGATTTTGCACAAAAATGATTTTTACTGCAATATGAAAACAAGTCCCTCTCTCAACTATCAAACTGAGGCCTTGTGAACAATGGTTATCTTGTTAAAAAGATGCTTTGTTTGCTTTGTATGTGGAAAATAGTGATGGGGAGGAGAAAATGTGGTCTTTTAGGTGGCAATTCCAGTCTGTAGGTTCTTTTTGCTCAGCGATCTGAGCCGATGAAGCCTTGGCCTAGGTGTATAAAGGACAAATTCTAAGACTAATTGTATATTAACAAGTCTGGCTCAATAAAAGATAACACTCTGAAGAAGGCTGAGAATAAAGAACATCCAAATCGAGGACTTTTATGAGGATCCGTATTGTTTGGTTAAAACAGCTGTTATTATGGAGTATAAAGAAGGGAAAAAAAATCAGCCTGATTTGGTCACTTAGCTGCATTCTGTTTACTATTGAATGTGTTCAAAGTTAAAATGTCTATGTTCTAATTTAAAAATAATGAAGATAGAAACATCAAAAAATAAACGCAAAACCAATCCAAAAGAAAGAAAAGAAAAGGAAAAAGAAAAAGAACTTATAAACCCTCAAACTTGGGATGTTCCACTTTCTGTTTAAAAATTCAATCTAGTTTTTGAAATTTCTAAGATTTCAGAAGCACAAATATTTTTACATACCAAAAGAATAAAATATTGATGTTGGCATCAGGTCAGGCCTTACTCCTTGTTTTAAGTGGCTTTAATATTATCCTTTCCATGCCATATTCCTTTTTAAAAGTTTGTTCCTTGACATAATGAGTAGAGAATGTGACCACAGGACAGTGTGTGTAACTTCTGAGGATGAAGACTCAAACCATGTTAGGCTGACTTCAGCCTCCATAAAACAACAAAAATTGTCTGAAACCGATGAGTTAGCTTCAGCATTTTTAAAGACCTCTAAGTCACACATAGTAGTAATAGCTTGTTGATCAGACTATTTTGGAAATGGAATATAAATTGCATTTTCTCCTTAATGCAGCTTTAAATTCTAAAAAATAAAAAGCTAATTTCAACCAATGTTGAAAATCATTGTAAAGTGAATTCGGATATTTTCCTGCCTTTGCAAATAAAACATAATGAACACAAAGTAATCTTTCATTAAAGACTTTGGTTCTTGCAGTACCTCCAACTTCTAATCATCAGAGCTGTACACTCCATCCTCTAGTTTCAAGAACTACACATAAGGGTCAGAGAGCAAGTGGAGTACACCTTGTATACTCTGGAAGCTGCTTGAAATAGTTATATATGCTGTAGGCTGATCTTCTTGGGCTTGACTTTTCTCTGAGAAGTACATTATGGGTTGCTTGATTATTCTGTCAATTAACCCAGGTCAATTGGTATTTTAGAGAATTAAGATAGTATATTTAGAATATATTTAAATGTGTTCTTTTCTGAATTATACTGAGTCTCTACTGAAATGGATACATAGGGGTGATTCTGTGATTCTGGAATCTCTTGTATAGAAGTTTACTAAAATCAGATCTCTATTTATCCTCTCTGAAGGTAGAAGAATGGATTAAATCATCTCTATGTAATTCCCACAGCACTGTGATTCTAGAAGTTTTTAAACTAAAATAACTCAATTTAACTTTATTTTTTTAAAAGATTATACTGTTTTTCATATTGCACTTATTACTACTTCATATGTACATTTTAAAAATATTTCATTGCTGTCTGTCTTATTAAATACATAAAAAATTCTTGCAAAATATCCTTTCATTATGTATATTATAAAATGAAGAATAAAATTTTTCTATGACTCACACTGGTCAAAGGGCGAATTTAAAGCTGCAGTGGAAAATTGCTCTCCAATTTGTTACAAGAGTGTCCTCATATCTTTTTATCCTCCATTTAAAGCATGGCTTTATTTACACTATATAAAACAAAGCGTATAGCAACCCAAACTAAATGTGAGTTCCTAAATGGTTTAGAATGACTCATTCTCCTTCATCACCTGACATAAATTTGTCAGATAACTACAAACATGTTCATTTCCCTAAGCTCTATGTTAGAGTAGGAAACTCATTATAAGATCTTAGCAAGCACAGAGTTAGTCTGGCAGAAACATTTTCTGAGTGTCTTCTCTGTGTGTCAGGCACTGTTCTAGTACTGTGAAAACGGTGATGAAGACCAGAAAAGCTACTCCTCTCATGAAGCTAACTTTCCAGTACGGGAGATAGGGTAAAAACATGGAAAACCAATAAGTTAATGTCTTATTCAGATAAATGTGAGAAAGAAGATAAAGCAAGTGGTATTCACTGACTGAGGCTTGGAGAGGGGATAGAAGGTGGCTTTAGCCACAATAGTCAGCGAAATCAGCTCCCACGGAGGTGACATTAAGTTGCAACCTGAGTAATGAGGGGAGAGCCCAGGACAGACATGGGGGAAGCATTGGGAGCTGCACGAGCAAAGGCCTTGGAATGGAAAGGAGTTGGGTATGCTCAAAGGACAGAGATAAGGATAGAGTTACTGCAGCATACATTAAGATACAGGAGGATAGAGGGAAAAGAGGTCAGAGAGCAGGACACAGGCCAGATCTGTAAGCCCTTGTAGGCATTTTATGCTGTTGCAATGGAAGTAGCTGGGAGGTTTTAAGCAGGAAGAATAGCTTGATCTCATTAGTGCTTAGAAAGATTACTCTATTCAGAGGACAGACTGTGCGTGCAGGAGACCAGCTGAGACACTGGAAAACCACGGTGACTTGAACTGGGTTTGTAGGAGACAAACATCAATTGTCTCTGGCTAAGGATGAGGAAATGAGGAAATATCAGAAGATTTTTGTAAGTATAGTGGGCAGGACTTCTTGACACATGGATCTGATGAGTCATTTGAAGAAAAGAGAGGAATCAAAAATTGCTTCTGGGTGTTTGGCCTCGGATGCTGGCTGGAAACCTACCTGGGTGTGTGAGAAGAAATCAATTGTCCTGCTTTTGTCATGTTAGCATAAGATGTTTGTTATATCCAAATAGAGATAAGTCATAATTATAGCTGCGATTTATTAGTGACTACTGTGGGCCAGACACTGATTAAACCCTTTTTAGGTACAATAGCTAATTTACACCTCTCAACTATAGCTGGAAGTACGGTCTACTATTATGACTGTTAAAGTTATAATAAAATGTCACAGTCTGAATTCCCCCTGCAGAAAATTTGCCTCAGGAGCCCTATTTGATTATCACTGTGCTAAACTGAAGGCAGAGAGATGAATCTGGGCTTAGGGGAGAGGTCCAAGTTTCACAGATACATTTTAGAGTCATCAACCTACAAGGTTTTTTTAAAACCATTGGACAGGATGAGATCTCCCTTAGAGAGAGAGTAGACAGGGAGTAAAAGATGGCTGGAGACAGTGTCTTGGGCCTTCAACAATTTAGAGGTCTCTTGAAGAAGGAAGAGCAAAAGAGCATGACAAATAACAGCTAGTGCAAGTGGAGGAAATCAGGCAAATGGATGTACAGTCTGTCTAAAGTTCATTGGAGTTCAAATATAAGACTTTTTTTTTTCTCTAAAGGAAATCATATTCAAAGAATATGGTAACCAAGGGCACATAGGTCCAACATTTTTCTTCATGGAATTCTAATATTTGTAGAGAAAACAATGTGAACACACAAGAAAATCTTTTCCAGATTACTTCATGTTTGCTATACAGTCATGCAACTTTCTGATGTAGGGTGGAAGACAATTAAGGAAGGGTTGTCTGAAGCCCGGCTGGTTTCTCAAAGCATATTTGAAATAAACATCCTATTTCTCCTCATAGTAAAGTCATCCCTCGGTCAAGCTGATGGAAACCCTTGTTTTTCATAAGAATGGGCCCCAAGAACTATAGGATAATATGTATCATGTATTTCATGTTTTGCAGAAAAATCTAATAACAAAGAAAATGTTCAGGCCAAATCTAGCTCCATTGTTCCATGTAACTATAATACCAGTTCATTTATCCACACTATATAAAGTCTGCCATAGGTTCTTGGCAATATAAAGAAACAAAATTAATCAATCAACATTCATTGGGCCTATACCAAAACATGCATAATTATGACTTCATTAATTTCAAAACAACCTTTTTTTTTGACAAAAGAATAGGTTTTCATGAACAGTTATCTTGCAAATTATGAAAGAAATATATTTTCATTTATGAAGATCAAATTTATTACATATTGTACTTGACTTTTAGCTGACAGAAGAAAATATATGATATTCAGAATCTTTTTAAAAATTGCAAAGAGTGCATATTTCCAAAGGTTTATCTTTCTTTTGAAAATACAACTAAGTGAGTTATTTTCCTTCTAAAATTCAACTTCTACATTCATCTTTACATCCAGTATGAGCTGGAGACCATTTGTCTAAATCTATCAATCATGTTCCATTATTTGCTAAAATCCAGGGAAGAATCTTTATTAGAGTTTATTTTTCAGACAAATACCCATTTCCAAGATGACATTGCTTGATTATGAGATAATATGACCTATAATTGGGAATGGAGGTAGAATTACAATGGTAGAAATTATGATGTATCAATATATGTTATGATATTTGCTAAATTATTTTAATATTCCAGGCTAAGGGAAATAATCCCAGGGGAACATTTTTAACCCTAAAAAGACAAGTCCTATTTTTCTCAATACATGAGATTAGCTTGTGATTCTCAGCTAAGTGTATAGCTACTGAGACCTTATAGAGATAATCAGTCAAGATTAAGCAGTTGTATTGGCCCACGCAGCTAAGCTATATGTTCTATCATGGGGATCTGTAGTGTGGTCAAAAAGAACTGGACTTATCAGAAGACTGGGTTTGAATATGAGCTCTGTCACTAGCTACATGCTCTTGGCTTCTGTCTCATCTGCTTTATCTATAAAATACGAGTAACAACAGTATTTGTAGGGTGGTGGTGATGATTAATTAAAAAAAATCTGAAAACACTATGTAGTATGCCACCCAAATACAAACTGATATTGTTGCTCTGTGACGTTAATGGTACCTCAAGAAGACAAAATCAAAACCTCTAGACAGGTGTCAAATTTGTCATTTTTTTTCTAATATACTTCAAATATAAAAATATTGAATAGACGCCAATGATATACTATGTAATCAGCCGATGGAGATAAAATGGAAAATATAAACAAAGTAAAAACAAAATCAACTGTTTCTGGCCAAAGGCAGAAGAGAAAGTATAACCTCCTTCTTGGAGGGAAAAAAATGGAAATAGAATGAAGATTTGTTCAAATACTTGCTTGACAATGCCTTTATTGTAGACCTGAATTCTAGAGTATTTTAAGACAATTTAATTTCTTTATATTTCTGCGACATGAAAATCTTGATTATGTAACATATAAAAGAAGGTCTACATGAAAGAGCATAGTATATGGATATTATTTTCATAACACCCATTAGGCACTGGCAAAATGGTTTTTCAGTCCAAGCAAAGTTATTTCTGATTCAATTAGGGTTATTTTTAAATTAAGTTACTCTTTATCTGCTTTATTTCAGAATAATAAATTACCTCATTTTTAATTAAGGATGAGTTCACTCACAGTTATGTAAAATAATTGGTCCAATATTTTCAAAGGTCATGATGCAGGATAATAACATATTCTAGGAAATTTGTATTTTGTAATTATTTTTAATGCCTTGATTTGATTTGATAATCATATTAGCATCACGGATTGTAAATAGACGAAAAAATAAAGGGGCAGATTCTGATGTCCTGCCACATGGTTCAACTTTACCACGTGTATCTCAGAGAATTTAGGAGGTTAAGACAAAACGATGAAAACTGAATTTCCAAGATAATATATACGTTACAATATGTACGTAATTGTATCTAAAAGGCACCTTCCCCCATAAATTATGGTAAATAAAACTAGAAAGCGCAGTTATCGATGTTTACCAGAAGTAGATTCAGAGCAACAAAGAAAAACTCAATATTGTATTAACTAAGTTAGTGAATTAAACAAGAGTTCCTAGTGTCAAGAACTCCCATTCTTTCTGCTGTATTGACATAAACTGCATGAAAAGAAATATTTCCCATCATATTAACCGTGTATGCAATTTTGATCAATTGGACTTCTTTCATTTATTCTTTCATCCAACTAATATTACCTATCCCTCACCATTTCTTCAATGTTACCAGACTAATAGAATAACTAGAAGAACTTAATATCTTAGTTAAATTGGCAGTCATCCTCAAGATTGCCATAACATTACCTTTGCAGATGGTTTGGTGCAATTTAAAGAAACTGAGCTGGTTGAAGTTTTGCTCTAACTTGCTTTTGACCTTGGACAAGTCACCTGGCCTGTCTGCCCCTGAGAATTCACCTCATGGGAATTGGGATGATACCCTCATCCAATTAGAGTCTTGTTGGAAGACGAAGTGAGATAATATATGTTCAAAATGGTTAAAAATAAATTACAATAACAATGACATAGTTTAAAAAAATTATTACTTTAGTTTAAGTGGAAGTAATTGTGGTTGAGGTTATAGCTACCACCTCAGCTGAACTCAAATCCTGAAGTTAAGGACTGGCGCGTGAGAGCAGGCTCATGGATTTCAATAGAAAGGGAAAACACTGGCCATTCCTGCTATAACAACAGAGATATTGTCCTTAATGTATCTAATCATATTATATTCTACAGAATGTATGGATACCAGTTTGGATACCAATCAAGAAGATCAATTCTTCGTGAGTATTTATTCTTGACTAGTGCTTCCTTTTTGTGAAGATACAAAGATGAGTAAACCCTGATTCCTAACCCTGAGAAGTTCACTTGTGAAATCCATGTCACACATCCATGGCATCTCAGCTGTGAGAGGAGGGATGAGCCAGATGTTCTTGGAGGCTCATCCCCATCTAACATGCCACGGCTGGACTTCCAGGTCACAGAAGGTAGCTCCCAGTCTAACTAGCAACTTGTAAGCGGCAGCCTATGCGATTCTGGAAACAGTGCCATCACAATAAATAGCCTTTATCATTTGCTTATGGAAAGAAAAGAATGCCACAGAATCAGCAATTGTTATGAACATCTATAATTTTACTTTAATGTGCTTTGTTTCCTTTCATTCCCCCACATAAAATGTGAGTTAATCAAGCAATTACACCAAACACGTTTACTGATTTGGATTTTCTTTTTTTACCAGTATAATTCATATATAACAATGCATATATTTGGTAATAAGATAGAGAAATTTCTATAAGAGTAGGAGCTCAGCAAATATTTGTGCAATGACTGGGAATGAATTGATTAGCTGAACCATTCTGTTGCTTGTCAAATAGGAATTTCACAGATTAAACTACCTTTTACCCATAGAGTTGCTGCTAGGTTAAAAGACAATGAGATGATGAATATAAGATCACTTCCAAAGTTAAAATGGTTCTACAAAGGGAAGAACATGCTCAAATGATGTCCTGATTGGCCTCTATGTCAGACGGGATAAGGTACAATGCATAATTTTTGTTGCTTCTGGGAACAGACAACATTTCTAGGGTATTTACAAGAACGAGATGATGCACATGAAACAGAGAGTGCCGGACAAATAACAAGTGCTCAAGAAATAAAGCATTCTTTTCAATTCTCTAGTTTCAGTTTACCATTCTTTTTCCCGTTTAGAGGGTATATCTTTAGAAATGATCACATCAGACAACAGATCACAACTTATTATTTTAGATATTTTGTTGATATTTGTGTATGTTTTTAAATCACACTTGGATTCTGGCATGATACAGGGAAAAGGTCATTATTTCACTGTTTTGAAATAAAGAGAGTGGATCGCTCTTATCTCTGGAATTTTTTTTAAGAATCAGAGATTACTTCTGATTTAAGTTTAAAAGCCCATTTCTACAAAAATCAATCTGAAAGTACATAAAGCAGGGTTTCTTAATGTGGAGCCCCTAGTTCTTGAACCCTTAAATTTGCATGCCACATTTATTTATGTATGTGTATATTTATTTCTTGAGAAAACCATCCCCAGCTTTTATAAATACACAAAGGGATTGTGATTATCTCCAGATTAAGAATTATTGGCATAGAAATTCTGTAACAATGAAATAGTTTATCAGGTGTTTCATTCGTGGATCTTTCATTTCTTCCTTCCTTCCTTTTCCATTCATTTAACAAACATTGATTGAATGACTACTAGGGGCTTAGAGCAGCAAGAAGACAGCAGTGAGCAAAACATATAAAGTCCCTGTTGTTCCCATTGGACATTTATTCTAGATGGTGGAGATGGACAGAAGCAATTCATAAAATACAAAATCAGGTAGGAACAAGTGTTATGAAATAAAATAAAGCAGAGTTGGGGATTGAGCATGATAGATGGGGGTAGGGTGTAGTCTCAAGGTCTCAGACAGGGGCTCAGGGAAATCTCTCCAATGAGGTGACGTCAGAGCAGAGACCTGAATGAAGGGTGGGAGAAAACTATCCATGAATCCAGGTGAAGAGCAGTCCAGGCATTCTTTTAAGCTAGATTTCTTATTTCATATTTTTATACTGACTTCTCTCTTGCATATGGTCCTGCTTACTTTCGTTGCTACTCTTATTGGTTGTTTTTCTTTCATAGGCCCAATGGATGTGCATGTCTGCTCTCAATTTCCTCTCCTGTAAAACGAGGGTGTTTGACGAGCAGGTTCTTTAAAATGTTAACATGCTGTGGTACCTATTGTTTTTATTGTTTTTATAAACTTTGCATGTTTCAAAGTCCTCCTAAACTCAGTAATAATCTGGTCTAAGCCATAAATTTTGTAATTAATTCACCTACCATAAGTTCACAAAGAAGTAAAATGTACGTCCTTTGCCTCTGGAGAGCTTGAAATCTGATAGTGATATACTTGCTGGAAAGTTAAACTGTGCTCTGTGACTGCCTCCAATTGCAGGTGAATTATCTTATTCCTTGGGGTGATTTTATTGGCACCCAAGTGTGTCTGAAGGTTTAGGGTTCCCCATGATACACACTGACAAAGGCATGTTCTCATCAAACCATAGGGATATCCAGCATCAATATTGCTCCTTGGAGATCTGAGCTGGGGGAAACACTGTGTGTGGTAGGACTGGAGTCAAAATAATGGGCAGAGGATCACATTTCAGCAAAAGTACCATTTTTCCTGTTGAACCAATTTCGGTAGCTTAAAATGACAACACTCTACAAAAGAAAGTAGTAACAAACGAATAACATAAAGGAAAAGAGAGGAAAGGAAAACAAAGGCCTCAAGAAATTGGGAAGCTTGATGCATGCTACCGTATATAACAGAACCCCTGGGAATTGTCTAGTCTCTACTGTCGTCCACCAAACTGAGACCAGCCCACAAGCTGGAATGAAGTCAGTGAGTGTGTCATGCAGCTGTGAATGTCACACACACTATGAGTGCAGGCATGTGTTGTGCCTTTAGCTTAGAGCAGATACCTGAATTCCAGTGTGCTGAGGAACCCCCAGGGCGCTTGCTGAAACACAGGTTACCAGGCCCCAGGCTTAGTCTCTGGGGCCTAAGATTTGTTTTTCTCTTTTTAAAATTTTTCATAGTGTCTAAATGATGCTGATGCTGCCAGGCCAAGTTTTGAGAATTGTGGGTTTAGAGAATTCCTAGATAGTTCCTGATTGGAGAGCTACCTCTGGGCCACCCAGTGTGTCATGGCATTGGGATGTTGTAAATCATCCTCACAGAAGACCATGAAGCAGGGCAGCCAAGACACTGACTCCAGTTAGTGAAACAGACAGGTTCATCTTCCTGGTATGCAGCTGCTTGTTGCCACGTAGCAGCCTACCTGTCTGTCTCCTTGTACCTGCCCCTAAAGCAGGGAGAGTCTGTGAGACAGATCCTTTCAGGGACTTTGCTTCACCTTTGTGCTTACACCTTATGTCTCCCTGTTTGGCCCCAGAAAAGATGGCTGGTCAGCCAATGACGAGTAAGATTCCCCACAGGGGAGGGGGCAACTCAAGCCAGGTGCAATCGAGTGGGGACCAAAAGGAGAATCCACGGGGTTCATAGAGGTGGGCACAGCCCCCCATCTTCCCCAGGCTAAGGAGAGACTCTGCCTCTGTGGCTGCATTCCTTCCCACAACCTGCAAGGTAAGAGATTCAGTGATGTGCTCTCCATCTATTCATATGCATAAAGTTTTGTCCCTTGGGGAAGTACCCACATCCTGAGACTTACAGTTCAGCTGCCTGCAGGCAAGGGTGATTGGCTTGACTCAGTTTCCTATTATGATGTGTGGGATTCACAGATCTTGAGATTGACAAGCTTTATCTCCTTTACTTCCCCACGTAAGTAATAAAAGCTAATGTGTAGGCCCCATTAGGTGCCCAGCCCAGTCTTTGAGGCTGCAGGTCCCTTGGCCCCCACTTCACTCTATTCATGGCTACTGTCTTTCTTAACCCTGCGCTGCCTTCCTCACTCCTCACAACCCTCGTAGCGTGGGTCGCGATAGCTGCTGAGATGCAAGATGATTTTCAAACCTTATGCAACACTGAGGTGGGTGTCTCAGGAAGGAACAGACCCCCATCCAGGCCAGCCAAGAGTAGACTGATTACATCTGTACCCAAGTATAAAGGACCAAGAGTCATCCATCAAATTTTGTAATCACACACGAGCAAGAGATCAGCTAAGTTGTTAGCTGAACAATCTTTCAATAAGCAAAATAATGAAATATTTAAACTGCCATTCTACTTGCCAGGTAGTATTTATTTTAGTAATAGACTCTTTAAACTGAAATGTATCAGACCAAGAGGATACATTCGGCAAGTGTGAATTAAAAGAGTTTATTTGCTTTTACTCTGTGAATTACAAACTAAAAACCACTTCTGATCTTGAAGAATCTAAATATGATTGATGAGCTGTGACAAAACAAAGGAATGCCTTACGTCCTCCTCTTTGTAATAAACATGAAGTAATACACGACAGGTAATAGGAACTACCTTGTTTACAAACTATTTAATGCTTATACTAAAAATCTATTACTTCATTTTTCAGGAAAAACCTGTTTAAATTTCATAGCAAATTTGGAGGAAACTCTGGAAAATTCTGTATGATTAGAATAGCAAGAACAGCAAACAGTTTGGTCAAGCAAGGAATATGTGATAGTTTATTTTATGTGTCAACTGGCTAGTCTATGGCACCAGTTCTTTGATCAAATACAAATCTAGATATTGCTGTGAAGGCATTTTTCAACCATGTGATTAACATTTTAATCAGTTGACTGAGTAAAGCAGACTACTCTTTATAATGTTGGTGAGTGTCATCCAAGCAGTTGAAGGCTTTCACAGCAAAGAAGTTTTCCCAAAGAAGAAGGAATTCTGCCTCGTGACTACAACATAGAAACCCTGACTAATTTTCCTCCCTGCTGCTCTGCACAATTTGGACTTAAGGCTGCAACATCAACTCTTTCCTGAATGCCCAGCCTGCTAGCCTGTCTTACAGATTTCAGACTTGCTAGCTCCCACAAGCACAAGAGCCAATTCTTTAAAATAAATCTCTATGTCTCTGTTTCTGTGTCTCTGTCTTGCCACCTCTTTCTCGCTTCTCTCTCTCTTTACATATATATTTACAAGAGGAAAAAAAAAAAAGAAATGTCTTAAATTAAATTACAGCAGACCAGAGGGTGAGAAGAAGAGATGAGGAGTTCATCAGGTAACAGAGCTGCAGGTTACTGAAGTCTGTCAAAAAACGATGCTAGCAAAACAGCTCTTGTAAAATGATAGTAGAAATGGTTACTGATGAGATAATGCATGCGGTTAGCCACTTATTCCTCTATAGCATCACGATGAAGACGATGGTCATAATAGTACAAGCCAGACTGACCTGATAGGAAAGCAAGTGTGGATAAAATCATTTGGGTAGATTTTTTTTTTCTCTTCTGGATCAGTAAATAGGGAAAGAAAATAACCATAGAAGTGGGTTTCACTTTGTAATTAGACATTGTTTGCATGTGGTATGGTGTGAAAGAAAAAAAAAATCTAATTGTGTGCACATATTTAATCTAGCAAGTTTAGTCAACTTCCAGTTATTTAACTATTCCACCAAATTGGATAATAAGTGGATAATGAGAAATGATAGTTATTCTAGTAGACTGAAAAGGCAAAGAGCCTTTCAGAAGAGTGAATATAATTTCAGAAGAGTGAAATAGTATAGGGATTTAGAGCCCTCCCTCCCTCTTAATTTGCATGTGAGGAGAGTCATCCTCAGAGGGGACACACATTTGTCCATGGCTGATAGAAGAACTGGTGGAAGAAGCTGGGATAAAACTTAAGAGGAAAACCTTGGGGAAGGAATTTGTAAACTGGTTTTTCCCTCTCCAACCATATCCAAATGTTGTGTATTGTGCCTACCATGTCAGGAGTTGCTGTAAGAACAAACAAATTGAGAATTATAAAGACAGTTGATTTCAGTTCCTTTAGAGTGAAAACAAAAGGCAATCATTGCAGGGAAAGAAAGGAAATGAAACTCCTTGAAGCGGCTGTTAAAGGCTTCCTTGGCAGTGAGAGTGAGAGGGAAGGAGCCAAGAGACCGTTCAGAGGAGGGCTGAGGGAGGCATGAGGGATCTCTTGGAAGAGATAATCCACCTGTGAGGTTAACTCAGAGCTAGCTGAAGTGAAATTTTCATTCATGCTTTTGAACCCAGCAATGAGTTAGGGTAAAAAGTTAAGTTTTGAATTTTATCTTAGAAAAGCAGGACTCATAACTTTGGGTGGTGTTGTTTAAGGTGTTTTTCATATAACTATTATAAAACCATCCAAATGAGTGATTTGGAAGTTTTGCACTGTACATCTGCCATATGATGTGACATAAGCTAGATACTTTTTACTACATTAGGAAATGATTTCACAAGAATTTCACACATGAGAAAAGCACTTCTGAAAATACTTCCCAAATTGCACTTTGGGATTATATAGCACTATCCTTGGAGAATAATATGTCACCTGCCTCTAATACTTGGCTAAATTTTGAGTGCATGTATTTTTAAGTTGTTGTGCGGGAGACCCTGCTCACTGCGCCATTTGTCACGCGGGGCAGCCGGCGGGGTCTCTGCTCTGGCTCCCCACACAAGAACGCAGGATATGGCTAGGCCAAAAAGGAACACCCACAGAGCCATAGGTAGGGGAGTCATTCTACTATATTCACGCTGGTGGCTGGGTTGGAGAAACAGGAAGCAGGAGCCACATGATCTGCAATCCACACTCCGCCACACTATGTGCTTGCCAGCCACATCTTCTTGTTAGCCTCCCATTTGCTGCTAGCATAGCCAAGTCAGTTATATTATTGGCCAATGGCTCACTGGTTACAGCTGACGGTCAACTAGCCACAGCTGATGGCCATCCAATCACAGTTGATGGCCATTTACTATTTGAGCCAGCACCTTTCTGCATGAGGCCAAGAGCCTGGAAACTGCACTCCTGGCTCTGTCCCCACATATGTAAAGAGATTTACAACAGTATTAAAAAAGGTTCTTTTGATTCAGCTAGAGTTTTGAACCATTGGTTCTCAGCCTTTTGACTAAGATCAAGTGTGGAGTTTTGAACAGTATTTCAAATCTACTGGTTTTGAGGGAAGAAAATCTTTTCCCACTCATAGTCTAAGATTTTCAATTTAGCAGCAGAATGAAATGTAGGCTAGTTTGAATTTGTAAACAAGTTGTGGTCTAAATGTTCACTTTCAAGTCTGCTGTATGAAAATCTGAAATCGTTTCTCATAGACAAAACAACTGACTTTGTTGCTGTATTGCCAAGTCTGCACACAAAATCCCTTTAAATCATCATGTACCTGAAGTTTAACTCTTTTTCTTGTTCTTTGTGACATGAGCCGCAGGTACAAGAATTTGATGGCAAAATGCACATAGTTCTTCTAATGTAATGGGATCATTGACCTTCCCATTATCCAGGCTGGGGATGTGTCCAGAAGAGAGGTGATGGGGGGTGGGGGGGCTGGCTGGTTTTTCCAGTGCAAATACCCCATTCACATGCTCCTTTTTATTTTGTAGGTCCTGTGATTGGTTCTCCTGCTCCCCTTTTCTCAGGCGCAGTAGATATTTCTGACAAGGTTTTATCTCCTCTTGGGTTAAGAACAAGAGGAAACATACCTAAAATTAGATATATTGCTTTGGTTTCTTTCTGAGAGTTTTAGAAAACAAAGGGAGAAATAACCAGGCAACCAATAAATCAATCTTTCTTGTGCATTCCTGTCTCTTGCTTTATGAAAAACACAATCCCATTTTGGTAATAATGATGATGAAAACATACCTACATTTCTGGAGAAAATCAACAACAGAGAGCCCCAAGCATGACATCACTAGAGCTTAAGGATGTGCAGGTGCTTTGGGGCCAAGAGCAGCAGGGACAGACAGCTGTGGAATAGCTGTGTTGGGGGTGAGGGCACAAGAAAGGTGCAGGTCTGGGAATTTAATCTCTCTTATGCAATATGCAGCCCACCTCTCTTCTGGACACATCCCCAGGCTGGATAATGGGGAGGTCAATAATCCCCACAGGTAGTGTGCAGATTTAACCTTTAGTTAAGACAGCTTGAGGGTTAAAGGTTAGTCTCTTAGGTACCAGAAGGCAAACAGGGAAGGGAAGAAAAGAGAAGTGGCTGGAGTATTTCTGTGGCCAATTCCAAAAGTTCTGGGCCATAAGCAAATCAGAAAAGAAGATGACTAAGCAACAGTCCCTTTTTTACGAGCACAGAAGTATGAGAAGCTCATTTCAGTATATACATATGTATGGATACATTGCTTTCTATAAGAACACAGAGTTCTTATAGATTAGGCTCCTAATATACTGGGGAGAAGGGGGTTAAAAACAAAAGCTTCCTGAGGCAGATCTCACTTGCAGAAATCCTGTGTAAATGGGGAGGGGCAGAAAAAGGTAAGTAGTGAGGCAAGGAGGTGGAGGGGAGCATGGCCTCCGTGAGGGTGGTATGTGTGTGCTTGATGGTTGCTGGAGCAAAGGTACATTATGTGGCAAAGCATGCAAAACTAAGCTAGAAAGATAGGATCCTTCAGGGCTGTAAACCACATGATGGAAGTTGGATATTATTCTCTAGAACATAGGGAGCTACTAAACTTCCAGCAGAAATAACATTGAGAGATTTACATTTTGGATGGATGACTTGGCAGTGTGTTGAAAGTAGATTTAAGGATGACAGACTAGAAAGGATACCAGCAGGAGGCTGTTGTAAGAGTCCATAAGAAAGATGAGAAAGACTTTTGAAGACCATTGTTAGAGTGTTGATAATAGGAATGGGGGGCATGGTTTCTGATTCAAAAAACATTTAGGTACTTCTGGTTAATACAACTGAGTAACCACATTGACTTATCTCAGATCCTTTCCCCAAACACATTGTGAAAGTAAAAAGAGGAGAGAAAAAGATGGATGTGAAGGTGATAGAAGGATATAGTTGATGCAGCCTGTATCAATAACATTTTACTCTGGAAAGTAGACGAATAGTTGGTTATAGCCACTTACAGGCTGCAGAAAGCTGTAATCTCAGCTTTCTGAGGGTAGGACAGTCAGTAAGAGGGAAGCAGTCATTGAGCTTAAGAAAATCAGAATGTGCGCAGGAATTGGAGGCACCAGTTAACTGGAAACGGGATGGGTTGAAAAAAGGAGGAATGACTTTAAATTCCTAGTAAAGTTGGCACTCCCTTCTGCTCAGCTCTGTAAATTTTGACAAACATACATAACCTAGGAAGTTCCAGAAAATTTCTTTCTGGAGAAACTTGTCAGTCAAACAGAAAAGACCAATACATGTCCACATTTGAGAAACTTCTCAAAAACAGCTGGGTCTTGACCAGATTGCTAGCCAGCAGTAAACAAGTCCTAGGGTGTTCCCTCCTGTATCCATTTCAACATAGAGCATCCAATCTACTTTTAGTGACTTATCTTGATATGTAAACATAGAGCCTAAGAGATACATACAGAAGGTTACTAACATGAAAGGCAGAAGAATAAAAAATATAAATAAAATTTGGAAAACCAGACAACTGAAGGAAGAAAATAAAACTGCAAAGAAAACCACAATTAGAATCAATGAAGAAGTTAAAAAAAAAAAAAAATCATGGTAAAAACAGGATACCACAGAAAAAGGACTATGCAGAGAACATGAACAATCTCATGTAGTCTTCCTTAAACAGAAATTTAAAAATTCAGTAAAATTTTGGGAAATAAATTAGAAAAAAAAATCTCAGAGAGAAGTTAAAAATGACAAAGACATAGAAAATGGAAGGCAAAGGTTAAAAAAAAGAGGATAAGCTGAAGAGGTCTAATATCTAAGTCATAGGAGCTATGGAAAGAGAGAACACAAATGCCAAGAGATAGAAATTGTTTTAAAAATACAAGAATGAGTTTTCAGATTTAAAGGGACAAACAAGTGCATAGAAAAAAATACAGAAGACAAAAAAGGAATAGAATAACAACAAGGGAAAAAAGAGAGACCCAAATAAATAAAATCAGAAATGGAAGAGAAGTGACAACTGGCAACACAGACTTACAAAGGATTATAAGAAAATGTTTTGAATAATTGTATGCCAACAAATTGAGCAATCTGTAAGAAATGGATAAATTCCTAGAAACCTACAATTTTCCAAGAATGAACCAAGAAGAAACAGAAAATCTGAGCAAACCGATTACTACAAACAAAATTGAGTCAATAATCAAAAAAACTCCCCCAAAACAAAAGTTTTGGACCGGATGGCCTAAGTGGTAAATTTTACTAAACATTCAAAGAATTAACACTTACTCTCCTCAAACTATCCCAAAAATCCAAGAGTAGGGAAAGCTCCCAAGCTCATTTTACAAGGCTACCATTACCCAGATTCCAAAACCAGAAAAAGACATTACAAAAAAAGAAAATTATAGGCTGACTTCCTTGATGAACATAGATGCAAAAATCCTCAACAAAAGATTAGCAAACCTAATATAGCAATACATTAAAAAGAGCATACACCAGGATTAAGTGAGATTTATTACTGAAATGCAAATTTGCTTCAATATCTGCAAATCAATTAATGTGATACACCACATTAAAAAAAGATAAAAATCATATGATCCTATCAATAGATGTAAAAAAAGTGTTTGACAAAATCCAGTATCCATTTATGATAAAAACTCTCTGCAAAGTGGGAAGAGGGAAAATACCTCAACATAATAAAGGCCATATATGACAAACCCACAGCTAACATCATACTCAAAAGAGCCAAAAGTGTTCTCCTTAAGATCAGGAACAAGACAAGAACTCCCACTTTCACAACTTTTATTCAACATAGTATTGAAAGTCCAAGCCACAGTAATCACAAAACAAAAAGAAATAAAAGGCATCCAAATTGGACAGGAAGAAGTAAAACTGTCATTATTTGCAAATGACATAATACTATAAATAGAGAACACTAAAGATTCAACCAAAAAACTATTAGAACTGATAAATGAATTCAGTAAATTAGTAGGATACAAAACTAATATTCAGAAATTGATTGCATTTTTATACACCAATAATGAACTATGAGAAAGAAAAATTAAGAAAACAATCCCATGTACAATTGTATTAAAAATTACATACCTACAAATAAATTTAACCAAGGAGATAAAAGACCTGTACTTGGAAAACAACAATACACTAAAGAAAGAAACTGAAGAAGATATAAATAAATGGAAGCATATACTGTACTCATGGATAGAAAGAATTAACATCATTAATATGTTTGGACTACCCAAAGCAATCTATAGTTTTAATATGATTTCTATCAAAATATCAATGGTGTTTTTCACAGAACTAGACAAATAATCTTAAAATTTATATGGAACCACAGAAGATCCCAAATAACAACAGCAATCTTGAGAAAGAAGAAGAAAATTAGAGGTATCATGCTACCTGATATCAAACTATACTACAAGTCTATAGTAATCAAAAGAGCATGGCACTGGCATAAATACAGACACATAGATCAATGGAACAGAATAAAGAGACCAGAAATAAACTCACACCTATTTGGTCATTTAATCTATGACAAAGGAGGCAAGAATATATAGTCCATTCAATAAATGGTGGTGGGAAAACTGGAGAGATACATGCAAAAAAGTGAAACTGGACCACCTTCTTACACCACATACAAGAAGAAACTCAAAATGGATTAACGACTTAAATGTAAGGCCTGAAACCATAAAACTCCTAGAAGAAAACATAGGTAGTGAACTGTCTCTAACATTGCTCTTAATAACGTGTTTTCATGATATATCTCCATGGGCTCGGGAAACAAAAGAAAAAGTAAACAAATGGAACTACATCAAACTAAAAATTTTTTGCACAGCAAAGGAAATTGCCAATAAAATGAAAAGACAGCCTACCAAATGAGAGAAGATATTTCCCACTGATACATCTGATAAGGGATTAATATCCAAAATTTATTAAAAAACTCAGACAACTCACCACCAAAAACAAACAAACAATACAAAAAACACAAAAAACAAAGCAATCCAATTAAAAAATGGGCAGAAGACCTGAAAAGACATTACTCCAAAACAGACATTCAGATGGCAAATAGACATATAAAAAGATGTTCAACATCACTAATCAGAAGAGAAATGCAAATTAAAACCACAATGAGATAGCATCTCACACCTGTAAGAATGGCCATTATCAGTAAATCGACAAACAAGTGTTGGTGAGGATGTGGAGAAAAGGGAACCCTTGTGCACTGTTCGTAGGACTGCAAATTGGTGCAGCCACTACGGAAATCAGTATGGACATTCCTCAAAAAATTAAAAACAGAACTATTTTATGACCCAGCAATTCCACTCCTGGATATTTATCCAAAGAAATCTAAAACACTAATTTGAAAAAATTATATGCACCCCTAAGTTTACAGCAGCACTACTTACAATAGCCAAGATATAGGAACAACCTAAGTGCTTATCAATAGATGGTTGGATAAAGAAGATGGTACACCCCCCCCACACGAGGTCTGACAATTAAGTTTGCAAACTTGTTGCAATGATATTGATAACCTTTTTTGATATCAGAAGGATTATTCATTATGAATTTGTACCAACTAGACAAACAGTTAATCAAGTTTACTATTTGGAAGTGCTGAAAATGCTGCGTGAAAAAGTTAGACGACCTGATCTTTCTGCCAACAATTGATGGCTCTTGCATCACAACAATGCACCAGCTCACATGGCACTTTCTGTGAGGGATTTTTAGCCAGGAAACAAATAACTGTATTGGAACACCCTCCCTACTCAAATGATATGGCCCCCAATGACTTCTTTCTTTACCTGAAGATAAAGTATTGAAAGGAAGACATTTTGATGATATTCAGGACATCAAGTGTAATATAACAACAACTCTGATGGCCATTTCAGAAAGAGTTCCAAAATTGCTTTGGAGGGTGAACTAGGCGCTGGCATCAGTGCATAGCTTCCCAATGGTAGTATTTTGAAGGTGACCGTAGTGATATTTGGCAATGAGGTATGTAGCACTTTTTCTAGGATGAGTTAGTGAACTTAATTGTCATGTACACACACACACACGATGGAATATTGGCCATAAAAAGAATGAAATCTTACCATTTGCGACAATATGGATAGAACTAGAGGGTATTATGCTAAGTAAAATAAGTCAGACTGAGAAAGACAAATAGACAAATGCTATGTGTTCTCACTTATATGTGGAATTTAAAGAATAAAATGAACAAACAAAACAGAAATAGTCATAGATACAGAGAACAAACTGATAGTTGCCAGAGGGGAGGAGGTTTGGGGGGCTGGGTGAGAATGGTGAAGGAAATAAGAAATACGACTTGGCCATTACAAAATACTCATTGGACATAAAGTACAGCATAGAGAATATAGTTCACAATATTGCAACAACTATGTATAGTGGCAGGTGAGTACAAGACTACTCAGGGATCACTGCATAAATTAATGTCTAACCATTATACTGCACACCTGAAACTAATATAAAATAATATTGAATGTCAACTGTAACTAAAAAAAATTAAGTAAATAACACTAAGGCACATCATTATAAATTCTCACTACATTAAAGATTAATACAAGAATCTAATTTTTTGAAGAGAAAATGAAAACAGATCACATACATAAGATTAGGACACTGAATTTCTCAAGAGCAAAACTGCAAGCTAGAAGGCAATCAATGAATTCTGAGAAATTTTAAGAGAAAGTTATTTCCACCCTAGAATTCTATACCTAACTATCAATCAAGTGTCAGGACAGATTAAATGCATTTTGGAGCATAGAAATTAACTTCAAAAATGATATTCCATGCACTATTTCTTAGGAAACCATTAAGGATTCTACTCAATCATAACAAGGAAGTAAACCAAAAAGGGGAATATAAATGAAATCTAGGAAACAGGACATCTAACCCAGGATGGACCAAAGGATATACCCTGAGTGAAGGTGATAGGTTGACAGCTAGGAAGAGGAATAGATAACAGAAAATATACAGAGAAGCAGAAAAATAGAAAGCTCCATGAGAAATATCTTCAAGAAAAAAAATAAAACCAGACAAAACAAACTTGATAGATTACTAGACTGATAATATCAATATATTGAAAGAAATTTTACGGATCTGGCAGAGAGTTTGGAAACGAATAAGTGAAAGGGATATAGAAAATAAGACTTGTCACCCTCAAAGGTGGTAAGGGAAAAATGTTGTTTCAAATAAGGGAATATAATAATATTATAACATTATTGTGTGTGTGTGTGTGTGTGTGTGTTGTAGGAGATCTAAATTCTTATTTTTTATAGTTAAATAACTAAAAGGGAAAAACATCAAGAAATATCAGTTAAGCCTGTTACTTGGAAATATACAAGCAAATATTAATAGAAGCAGCAAAACAAAAACAAAACAAAACAAAACCCTGTTTTTTTTTTTTTTTATAAGCAGAAATCAGGGCTGGTGGTGGAGTAGGACTTTGTTAATTTCTGTTATACACGACACAAATAAAAAGTGAGTATTACAAAAGGAAACAGATGCAAAATCACTTGGATTTGATGTAGACTGGGTAGGTGAAGTGAGCAAGGTAGAGGAAACCTGAATTCCTAATTTCCTAGAAGAATGATGATATTGGTCAATGTGAAGCTAATAATAGGAAAGAAGCAGGTATCTGATGACAAGAGATGTGGGGAGGAACAAGAACATAAGTTGCATTTTAGATATCCTGTGTTTGAAGGGAGATGTGGCCTCCGAATGATTGAATCTAACAATCAGAACTGGATCTCTCTACTTTTCTTTTGTTTGCTGATTTGAATCTCTGAGACCAGCTTCTCCTTAAAGTGGGCAACATGTCTGTAAGCGTATTAGGAATCACATCTTTTAGCTTGGGATCAGAAACTAAAATAAGCAGTCTTGTTTGACAGGTCTGAAAAATCCTAGATATAGTATGATGATCCAAGCCAGAGGCTGGATCTGTTACTAGGAGAAGGTGTTTGTTTAGAGGACAAAAGTACTACACACCACATCTATAATTTTTCTTAACAATTGTATTCCCTTCATTCAAGGCCCACCTTCAAATGCACCCTAATGAAAGGTGTTATAACTGCCTCAACTGGAACTCATTTAGCCTTCCTTCGTAACATCCATTGCTTTCATACTTGTGTGTCCTTTATCATTTATTGAACTTATTTGAACTTTTTCACGTGCGTATATCTCCTCTCCGAGATTTTAAGCTCCTTGTGTGACAGTGTAAAGTTTAATTATAAAGAAATAATATCAGAAGTTTACATCTAAATGAGACTTGCCCATGTTAGAATAGTAAGCTTGGAAGTTTGCAGATTTTAAGGATTCCATCACAGTCATGTGTCCCTTAGCATCGGGGATATGTTCTGAGAAGTGCATCATTAGGCGGTTTCACCCTTGTGGGAACATCGTAGAGTGCATTTACACAAACCTAGATGCTGTAGCCTACTACACACCTAGGCTATATTGCTCCTGGGCTGCAAATCTGAACAGTATGTTACCGTACAAAACAGCATGAGACTAAATCAAGCACAAGATAAAATGATGCTTTCAAGAGATGCATGAGATGTATGAGGTGTCTGAGGCTGCTGCTAGCTTAATATGGCATTGTTTTACAGCAAACTTTTTTTTTTATAAGTAGAAAGAGTACACTCTCTAAAGTACTGATGAAAAGTGTAGTATAATAAGTACATAAACCAGTAAAATAGTCATTTATTATCATTATCGAGTATTATGTACAGTACATAATTATATGGGCTATACTTTTATATGACTGGCAATGCAGTAAGTTTGTTTACACCAGCATCACCACAGACATGTTAGTTATATGTTGTACTATGTAGTTACCACGGCTATGATGTCACTAGATGATGGGAAGTTTTCAGTTCCATTGTACTCTTATGGGACCACCTTCGTATATGTGGCCCATGGTTAACTGAACTGTTGTTCATGTCGCACATGATTTTACTCACAGCTTTCTAGAAGGCCATAGCTTTATGCAGTAATTACTTTCAAACTTAATACTCATTGTTTTGATATTGTCTTTTGAAATATTTGTCTTTTTCTAGATAATTTTATTTTTAAATACCAGATAAATCCTTTAAATCTAGTATTAGTTATCATAAATTAGAATTTTTAAAGTAGATTTTTGATACAGATGTTTGATTTTGATTTAGATTTTTGAAAGGGATAAATTCAGGGGCACTGTTTATGCATAAGGTAGGTGACTATAATGGAATAATGCTATCTTTTGTGATTTGCAAAGTGGCTTTGAAAGTTTATCTAAAGGAGTTCTAAATATTTTGAAACTATAAGGCTATTTATTTAGTAAACACATATGTAGTATTTTTTATATACCAACCACTGTTTAAGTGCTTGATATATGTTAATTCATTTACCCCCACAATTAACTTATGAGGAAGGCATTTTTTTATCCTTATTTTATAGAAGAAACTGAAGCCCAAAGAATTTCAGAAACTTATGTTGCAAACTAGGTAGTAGGGTTGGGATTGAGTCCCAAATCCATGTATTGCACCATTGATGCTACACTGCTAAGATACTGCACTGACTTTGTAATGTTTATTTTTCCAATATAATCAGTCATAAAGAAAGGGGTTGCACACTTATGCCTTCGAGCCAAATCCATACTCTCCAGTTTTTATATGCAAGCTAAAGACTTTTTTGATGTTTGAAATATAATAAAAGAGGAAGACTATATTGTGGCACATGAATATTACTGTGTTTCCCTGAAAATAAGACCTGGCTGGACCATCAGCTCTAATGCGTCTTTTGGAGCAAAACTTCATATAAGACCCGGTCTTATGTTTATTATATTATATTATATTATATTATATTATATTATATTATATTATATTATATTATATTATATTAAAGACCCAGTCTTATAGTAAAATAAGACCGGGTCTTATATTAATTTTTGCTTCAAAAGACACGTTAAAGCTGATTGTCCAGCTAGGTCTTATTTTCAGGGAAACACAGTATGTGAAATTGAAATTTTAGTGTCCACAAAAGAAATTTTTGAACACATCCCTATACATTGGTTTATGTATTGCCCATGTTGCTTTTGCACTATAAAAGCAGAACTGAATAGTTAAAACAGACTGCATAACTCACAAAGCCTAAAATATTTACAATCTGATTCTTTATAAAAAAAGTTTGCTGACCCTTGACTTAGAAGAAGAATAATTATGTGGGTGTCTATGTTCTGACACATTTCTCGAAAGAAATTCCAAAAGAAACCCGTTTCAGTAGTTTATATTGCAGTGATTTGATTTGGCATTGCTTATGTTAAATTAAATCCTTTCTCATGCATGTAATAACATATATCCATTCATTCAACAAATGTTTAATTCATATATGCCAGGCATTGCTTGTAGAAAAATTTAAAAACGCTGGAAGGTAGAAAGAGTAAAATAAAAATTATAGTATCATTATTTTACTGTCAGTTTTCATGCTCCCAGAAACATCTATATAGTGCTTTGCACACCATTAAGAGATCAATAAACCTCTATTAGTAATTAATTTTATTGTATTTTGCACATAGAACCTATTTCTTATATGGTGAATGACGCCATATGCTTATAAAGAGATAAAAGAAAAACCATGTAGAGACAGCTTTATGATGAAAAAAGTGTAAAACATTAAATACAACTAGAAAGAGGCAATGGAGCACTGTGGTTGAAGGCAGGTCCTGGAGCCAGACTGTCTGCCTCCAAATCCTGTTACGCTACTTACTTCCAGCCCAAGTTACACACAGAGCACTCTTTTGGATGGATCTCTCACTCTCCCTGGCTTCAGTTTCCTCATCTGTAGCCTTAGATGCTTGAGATGAAAGGTTCTGTAAGGTCTCAAAGGATTTTATGAACATATAAGTTCACATCAAGGAACAGATATGATGCTTTCTGAGTTTTAACATTTCCATTAAGAGAAATTGGTGTGGAGCATGATACCAAGCAGATAAGAATGAGGTCAAATAAATATTTACCATTAACTAAACATTAACCATTGCTTTGTAATATTAGGTGAATTCCTTTATCCTTTTTTAAAAAATAGAATGTTCATTCATGTGTGGATAAGTGTTTTGGTCCTTTTATTTTTCAAACTTAGGTGGTTTAAATATTTTAACCACCTAACCATTAAAATATAAAATATATTATAATTTATTTTTCAAATTTAGGTGGTTATAAAAGTAAAGATAATTTTGATGTCCAGAACTATAGATAAAACTGAGTAATTTTTTATTAAACAAAAATATCCGGAAGTTCCCCTTTTATTCTTTAATTTAAAACATGATTCTCTTAGAGATATGTAGAGATGGGTATTAGCTCATTTTGGATAAATATTTTTTATCTAGAGTGTTAACTTTCATTACGTCAATTGGACAGTACTGTGAATATAATTATTTTAATAGAGATTAAGTTTGAAATATACATAGCCTTTTAAGAGACTATCAACAAATCAGTGCATGAGAAAATACTCCCAAGTCTTCGTTTAAAATAAAGTTTATGTCTTGTTAAATGTGGATTTATTTTTAAACTTTAGCTTTTGGGGGTAGTTGTGTTAAGGCAGCTGGTTAAAAACACTTTCTAATTAAAGGGTGAGTTTCTGTTATCTATGTTGGCTGCTGAATACTGTGTGTGTGTGTGTGTGTGCACTCATGCAAAACACATGAGCTGTGAACATAGGCTCATATTCACATACACATACCTAGAAAATCATCAGATGGAAAAGGAAGCAAAGGAAGATCCTTTTGTATAGTAAGCTTCCTAAGCAAATTTACTTTTACGGTATGAGGGTAATAGATTAACGAAGTCATTATTATTTTATTAATAGTCATATGATACATTGTTTTTTGGGAAAGAAGAATCATTAGGCAATGTGATTACTGTGATTAAGAAAAAAAAAATAATTAATTTTTTGGCCAGAACATTTATAACACTAATCACACACCTACAAATAATATGAGTATGTATTCTAAATCATCCAAATAATTGCCTCATTCTGCAGAAAGGATAAACAAAAGCGGAAATGTGCAGAAATCTACTGAAAAATTACCTTAGCAAAACTAAAACACAGCCCCACAATAAATCCATTTTACTAGAAAATAAAGCCCTCTTTTGTTTTTTTTAAAGATATTCTACAAATTTCATGTCCCAGATGCTATTACTCTGCCTTCTTAGTTGTCTTTGTTACTGTAGATCACTTTGCCCTGACTCGTGGGTAGAGATGCTCTACTCTGTGAGGCTGCAACCCAGACAGGTTCCAGAAGCTAAGGCAAGGCAAGGCCTGCTCTGCCCGGTTCCCAAGGAGAGGAAGTAGAGATGGCCATTCTGGTTTGGGGTTTCAAACCATCTACAGAATTTTTTTCTCAACAGCATATGTGGTATTATTTTCTGGTCAGAAAATATATTTGAACTCGCATAGAATACCTTTAAGAGATTTTTACCACCTTTTACTGCTTGCTTACTTAAAAAAACAAAAGATTATTTTTCTAAAGCCCCTCCCAACTCTCTATTATGTAAGCCAGTGGCACAGTTCTCGATTTCCTCAATGATGGCTGAGAGTGAAACAGGCTACTGGATTTATCCATGGACACATGCTTGCCTGCATTTCAGCCCCTTGGGATTCTGGCATCCAGCCAGATTGAACTTTTTGTTTTAGTAATTGGCCACGCTCTTTCACTTCAGACCTTTGAACATGAGGATGTTTACTCTGCCTGAAAACTCATTCCCCACCTCTTTGCTTAGCTAATTCCTATTGGGTAACATCCCTTCATGTAGCAGTTACTGGTACCTTCTCTATGCCAACTCCTTCTAGGCTTTGCCTAAATCAGACTTTCCTAGGAAGCCATTGCTGGTCCTCGTAACTAGTTAGATCCTTTTGCTGCATGCTTCCACAGCAAACTGTACTTCTATTATACTATGTAATGCTAGTGTCTGTCCACTGCTGGTTTCATTGTCCTGCCAGCTTGACTGAGCCGGGAAAGGGTCTATGATCCTCACCTTTGTCTATTTGAGGGCCCAACAGTGGCATCAAGCAGCTGCTGAAAAGATTCGTGTGAGTGAATGCTAAACTAGCTACCAGAGTTTTTCATATAGGTATACATATGAACAGAAAGCACCTTAGAATTAAAAAAAAATATTGAAAGGAATTTGTTTGGTTTAAAATTCAGTTATGTGTCAAATTCATGAGACCCATTTATTTTATTTGAATACCACTAATACTTAGCTCTTTGATGAAGTTCAGAAAAGAAGTTTTAACTCAATGAATCTTATTTCAAATGAAATATGATAAGGTTCAGGTGTGTAGAAAATGAAAAGTTTAAATCAATGACTTACCATTTCAAGTGAAATAAGACATTATTGATAAGTATAAATATTGAATCATTATGTTGTATACTTGAAACTAAGGTAGCGTTTTATATCAATTATATCTGTTAAAAAACATTATTGGGAGGGTTGTATCCACGATCATCACATTGCTGTGCAATCCATTAAAAATATATTTTTCAGAGCTCAAATAATACCACGAAGAACTAATAATTCAAATGTTATAAATAGTACAATCTCATTTTTAAAATAGATTTTGATAGCTGAACTGAAACTGAAAAAAAACACAAAACTATCTCATAACAATCATTTATTTATTATCTGTTTTAACCACCTTGGGCTGCCAGCTTTGTTAACACTAAGTAGCTTAAACAACATAAATTTATTTATTGTTTAACATGAATTTGTTTATTTGTATTTCTCAATGTTCTGGAGGCTGGAAGTCCAAGATCAGGGTCCAGCAGATTTGATTTCTACTGAGAATTCTTCTTGGCTTGCACATGGTCCTGTTTTTGCTGTATCCCCACACGACCTTCCATTTGAGTGCATGATTGGGGAATGAGAGCAAGCTCTCTGGAGTCTCTTCTATGGAATCAGGCTCACCCTTACAACTTCATTTAACCTTAATTACTTCCTTATTCTAAATACAGTCACATTAGGGGTTAGGACTTCAATATATGACTTTTGAGGGGACCCAATTCAATCTGTAGCATTATCATTCCAAATTAGCATTTTAAGTGATTCAACTTGAAGCCCCAGTAAGTATTCTTTTGGCATGTATAACACAAAGCAGCATTGATTCATTAAAACAACAACAACACAAAACTTTTCTTTTTCCGTTAAGCACTGTTATGATAATGCAAGGGAGGTTATTCTTCTGAAATTTGGAGTAACAGTCAACTGACTTGGCATTATCTTTACAGGAATTGATATTATCTGGCCAGATTTCATACATGGCATTTCCTCTTGAACTTTTAACGTAATCTCATTTAGACTTTTAGACCTGGTCACGAACTCAGAAATCATCCAGTCCAACTCCCTTATTTAAAGATTAGGAATTTTAGTCCCAAAGAGCCAGAGTTGCCCAAATTCCTTAGCAAGTTGTTCAAAGCCCTTAATAATTTGCCTCAATTAATAGTTTATGTACAGTGTCCTTCCTTCTCCTGCAGTGTATATTTTCACCATACCAGATTACTAGGCCATTCATTCCCTTTCAAGGTACAGATTGAAACCTCTCCAGATGTTTTTGCCTGCACTCCCCACGCAAAATTAGTTGCTTCTCTCTGTCTCTTTAGAATTTTTCCAAATGCTTGAATATCAGTTCTCGAATTATATCACAGTGATTTGTATAAATTCACATTCTCCATTGATTTGTGAGCTCTTCGAAGTCAGCAACTAGGCTCTATTTACATTCACCAGTCCTCCTCTACCATATAGTACAAGACCTTAGTAATGATTTCCCAACTTCCTTTCTGAAGGCCACGTGACCAATAAATGCTACATGAATAACAGAAATCTGGACCTCCTGACTTCACGATCAGTGCTCTATTCACTCCTAGACCACAGTTCACTCTTAAGATGTTAGCTTTAGAACTCTAGAAAGTCTTCTGGGGCAAAGCACTTCATAAGCATGCCAGAGAGTCCTCAGAAAAGTCTTCCTCGGAGTCAGAGACTAATCCTAATTCACTGTCTGATCCCTACATGTTTCGAATACACCATGCTGGAGAAAACTGTTACAGTTCTTATTGGGCAACTTAACCCAAACTATTCAGCACCAAAAGTCAAGTCTGACTTTTACTGTATGACTCTGGCTTGCGAAAGAACTATGTGGGGCCTGAGCATGGTCACGTTGTGAGAAGCTTTACAGAAAAATCCCTGATGCCCCACACAGATTAAAGGTCAATGAAGTTAAGCCTGGGGCAATTGTTCTGTGAACTCTGGCACATTCTTACTGGGTTTCTGCTCTTTTATTGCTTTTGGCCCTTCCCTTATGGTTTAGCAAGTTTTGTGAAATTCTGAATAAAGTTACAAGAAGACAGGCTGATTCTCCTTTAGTGAATCAAATCCCAATTCTTCTCACCTTCAGCCTTCTTGAGAATTACAAGAGTAGAGATATTTTTGCAACAGATGTTTTGAACTCTTATAAAAAATTGAGATGGATAAAAAACACCCATTTTTTTCGCCCAATGCTGTATAAATATCCTGAATTAATAATATATTAAAAATTTTGCAGTTCCCTGAAGATGTAAAAATACTTGGAAGAAATAAGAAGAGGACCACTTGATAATAAAAAAGTATAAATTCCACTTAGGATACACATGTTATAAAAATACCTGTATAACGTTCTCATAGTATTATCTTAAAAGAGGTAAGAACTTTCTGAAAATCCCCACATAAATCTTTAAAGGCTAATCTTGCTATAATATTTTGCTTTATAACAAACATTCTGCTATCCACCTTAAGTTTTTCTAGAACTAATAGCTGTGAATCAGAAGATTCTAACTTAGTAATTAGCTGAAACCAATGACATCAAAACTAGTCTCTTTTCCACATGTGCAAAATACATATATATAATATATCCATATATAGAAATATACATACACAGATATTTTTCTTCATAAATAATAAATAACCTTAAATATTAAATAAATCTTAACATACGTCAGGCAATTAAGTTTGTGAGCTTTCTACTGTGCACTTATATAGTGGAAAGTTTGCAAACTTAATTGTCTGACTGTGTAAGATTAATATTTATATTGAAATTAATACATATTAAATGTGCATACTTACATAAATATTTATAGCAAATATTTATATTAATAATATAAGTATTGAATAAATTTATAAATAATAAAATAATGAGGCTCTTCACTAAAATTCTAATCAAACTTTGATCTCAAAATATCAGTTTCATTTCCTTTAGATTGGTGAGACTGAAAAGGATATGTGCTGTTATAAAAATGGGGATGGCCTTGATTTACCTTTAATTCAAAAGTACACTAATTCTCTGGTAAGTATTTTTTTTTTAAATGTGCTTGCTTAGCTACATTAACTATTATTAATTTGCCTGTCACATTTTCTTCTGGTCTACAGTAGGTGAAAGAAATGTAATAGACTTTTTTTCTTTTAAAAAATAAACATTAAAAAATATATTTTTTCATTTTATCAATTACAGTTTCTCTTTTTCAAATAGCCCAACCACAAAATACAAGGATAGAGAAAAAATGAAATACTGCCATTTGTAAAATATGGATGGATCTTGAGACTATCACGTTAAGTCAGACATAAAAAGTCGAGACAAAAAATGTTGAGACTCATGATTTCAGTCATATGTGGAAACATATAAAACTGAAAGCAACAAACAAACAAGACAAACAAACAAAAACTCATAGGCACAGAAAACAGTTTAGTGGTCATCAGAGGGAAAGGCGTGAGGAGGAGGTAGAAAAACCTAAAAGGGGTCAAATATATGGTGACAGAAAGAGATTTGATTTTGGGTGGTGAACACACAATGCAATATACAGATGATATATATTATAAAATAGTACACTTGAAACCTGTATAATTTTATTAACCAATGTCACCCCAATAAATTTAACAAAACATATGAAAAAACAAATAAACAAAAAGTTCTATAGTGTTACAATATCCTTGAAAGTACAACATAAAATTCCTGCTAAGGAAGGAGCTAAACTAAAATGCTAGCAGAGAAGGGAAATGAGAAAAAGGTGGTAAGTTGAAAAGCTTTCCCTTTTATCTGAACCTAAGTACTCCAAATATCAATTTCTTCTAAATTTTCTTTCTTTGCTCTTTTTGTATATACTCACTGACAAACTTCTTCAAATTAAGACTATATTGTCTTGCAAATTTGTGGGCGAACTTCCTTTGCAAATTTTTTTGTAAGGTAATGTCTATTTCATCATGCAAGAGCAAAATAGTTACAAATTATCTTTTTATATAGTATTTATTCTTTTTTCTCTGCTGTCTCACAAATCCTGCTCCATATGCTGATCCAGAATCCCTGGCATTGAAATGGCTTATTTTGTATCCTTAACCCATCAATTTGGTTTTATTGGGTAATGTTACCCCCAGGTACTGCTATACAAATCTGGGTAAATGAGTTTTGCTTTCAAAGACCTGGAACGGAGATTGCAAGTGAAAAAGTCTCAGTTCTGCTGGGATGTGTACCTGCAGCTCTGCTAAAGGGCAGTGGGGATCTTCACTATCAGAAGAAGTAAAATTTATTTTCAGCAGGTTCAGCAAAAACATAACTCAGTCTAAATGACCACCAGAGAGGAAATCCCAGAAAATCCAGGGATGTTGAAATTTGCTGGAACAGCAATCCTAAAACCGGTTTTGTGACATCTAACAGTACCTTCAATTATTTAATGAGTTTTGCAAAATTCCTTAAGGAATTCTCAAAATATACCTAACCATTCATTATCAAAAATGATATCAAATCAAATAAAAATATGAACCATGCCACGATTTCAGGAGAAAAGATGGATAGCATCATAAAGATAAGCAATGAGACTGTATTGTAACGTTTAACAAGCTGGAAGTTTAAGTTCTAAAATGTACACTATGTACCAGAACATAGATGAAATTAAATTAATGGCATGGAACTGTTACGGTTTGAATAAACAGAAGTGCCCAGGAAATTACAGATGTGTTTATACTTGATGGAGTCCCACAGGAATGGGACTACTGCTAATTGAAAGACTTCATATGAAGAGCTACTGCTTCAACATTTTAAAAGAATTTCTGTATGCTAGATTCTCCGTTTTGATATTCAGAAAGCATTCTCACAGAACTGGGGAAGATTTTGTTCTTTGCCTGTCCCCACAGGAGATAGATAACCTGGGTTCAAACAAGCTGGGTTGTCTTCGGCAACTTATTTAATTTCTCTGAATCCTAGTTTTCTTTTCTGTAAAATGAGGATAATAATAATACCCACCTTTTGGGGTTTAATTTGAGAATTAAATGCACATAAAACACTCAGCACAGGGCCCTCTGGAGTGAATGTTCAACGCATGTTAGTTTCCCTAAGACAGTGGGGTGTAACACTATCTGTACATCAGAATGACCTGGGGAAATTTAAACTGTACCGGTACCAGGTCTCCCCACAAACCAATTAAAATCAAAACGTGGGATTAAGGACCACACTTATAAAAGCTCCCTAGGAGATTCTAATTGCAGCCATGTTGCAAACCACTGATCTAAGCTATTCAATTAGTCCATGGTAGTTGTTCACCTTGGCTATGCGTTGAAATCACCTAGGAATTTACAAATATTGATGCCTGGGTTTCCGTTTCTGATTTATTTGGTACACGTTCAGCTTGGGAATTGGAAGTGTTGAAAGTTCTCCAGTTAATTATTTAACTAATTCTCCAGTGTAATTTTTCTGATTGTGCAACTAATTCATGTCTTAAAAAATTATTAAACACAGAAAACTATGAAGAAAATAATAATAATAAAAATCCACAATCTCATTGCCCAGATATAAACACTGTCAACAGATTGGTTTGTTTCCTTCTCTGTATGCTGTTTTACATGGTTGGGCTTATGTGGCATATACAATGTTACATTCCTTTCTTATTTTACATGACAGCACAACTATATCCAATGCCATTGAATGCACATTTCTGGTATCATTTTAAAGAAGTAGCATATACATAAAAAGTCTTCGTTACATATTATTATTATTTTGCATATTGGAAAGAAAGTTCCAGACAAAGTATCTAGGAAATTTTTGGTAAAGCTCCTCTACCCAAATCAAATATCCCTCCTGGTAGGTAAGGTAGGAAGGAATAGACCCAAACTTCTTGCTGAAGGCAGAACTCAAAGGATTGACAAGAGCTGCTGCCCCAGCACTCACCAATCACATTTATCAGTAATATTTTACAAAGAAGTCTCATCATTAGGTGAGGCGTAATAGCATTAGGTGCCAGGTAATAATCGGAATGCCCGACCAAGCTAAGCTAGATCTCCAGTAGTCAAAGCAGGAAGAAGCAAGAAGAACAGAGAATGTTCTAAAACCAAATAAATAAATCCAAACTCAGAGCCAAAGAGTCACGGGACCCAATAGATGCCAACCACTGAATTTCTGAGAAATCTGCAGAACTTTCCCCAAAGGAGGAAAGTATTGAGCAGTGGCTTAAGATGCATTTGCTTACAGGGCAGAGACAAATGAGCACATACATACCTGATCTATGGAGTTACTAGTGTAGAGACAGAAGACAACATCTACATGGAATGAGAACTTGATAACGTGAGGGATACGGAAGCTGGGCAATGAAGCTTAAATGACTTGCTGGAAATTAACCAGGAAAACTGGAGATGAAGCCTGTGGTCTGGGGCATTGTAATGTCTGGTTTGAATTTTTTTTCTTAACATTCTCCAAAGTGGAGGCAGCAAAGCGTGAATTAGAGCACTTGTCTTGGTGCAGTCAGGTTGCTGGGCACTCTGTAAAGTGGGGAGCCAAGCACGTGAGAACAGAATAATTTCAAGGGTAAGCCTGAAATTAGAGGTAAACTCCAATGTGGGTCAACCTTTCTTAGTTGCATTAGCTCATATCCCTTCCAGTTCTGAACACAGATATCTGTTTTTCATAATCTATGATTAATGATCTGCTGTATAGTATTGTTGCCTAATATTTAAATGTATAGTAACCTTGTTATTAAAACAAAGCTATAAACAAGGGGAGGTTTGGAAGAGGGAAATAGAACTTACATTAGGCTAGACTAAAACTTAAACTTCCCATAGTCTGCGGGCCCTGTGTGATCTAGCCACTCACCCAGCACCAGCCGCACTGGCCCGTTCCGATTCCGTAAGCATTCCATGCTCTTTCCTGTCTCAGGGCCTTTGCCCTGGATATTTCCTGTGGAGAATTATCCACTCCTGGCTTTTTTCATCCCCATGGCTGGCTTCTTCTCACCATTTCAGAGTTCCAACATCCTACAGAGACCTTTCTAGACTATCCTATCAAAAAATTTACTGCCTCATATCTCTGTTTTCTCAGTTATACCTGTGTATTTCTGTATCACAGTGCACTCATTCATTTATTGCATAATTGTGCATATTTGCATGGTATGGGCATGCAAGAGTTGGTCTCTACCATCCCAGAGACTACATTTTAGTGGGGGATAGAAACATGAATCATACAACCACACAAAAAATTGCAAAATCTCAATTCTGTTAAGATCTACAAATGAGTGCTCACAGAACTAACCAGGAAGACGTCGCTTGGAATTTCTTTGTAGTTTGTTATTTATCTCCCGCTTTGATTATTTGCTCCCTGAGGGCAGAATCTTTGCTTGCTGTATGGTTCTGCACTGCAGCCCCAGAGCTACACGTTGTGGGGACTTAATAGATGTCACTGAATAAATGAATGTCAAGCATTTACATTTACTCTTTCTGTTAAACTTCATGGTAACCATGAGAACTACGTACAATTACCCTTATTTTATGGATTGACAGTATTGAAGCTCAGAGAAGAAATTAGTCTAAGGTCCTAAAGCTGGTGACATAACCAGAAAATGGACCTAGTTCTTATTCCAAGTTATTGCTCTTTCTATGACACAAAGGACTTGGGAGAGGCAAATAATATATTACCATAAATTGCTGTACTATGATGTAGAACCTAAGCTCGTTGCTTAAATTATTTTCATGTGTTCACCCCATAAAATCAAAAGCAAAAAAACAAAAACACCCCATTACCATGCAAAAAAATCCCACGACTTCATTTTTCCAATACCATTGCAGGACCAACAAAATCTAACTTTGCCAAACATGCTCAAATATTTCTGTGCTTGGTGATTGCAAAATTGGATTTCATTTGGATCTCTTTATATTTGGCACCAAAATGATAACACGACTGATCAAGAACAAAGCTGTACGCTGTGTAGCATTTGCTTTACTTGGCTAAAGGAAACCAGGTACAAAGGTACACAGTCTTAACTCTTTCTGTACTCTAAGAAGTTCTCTGATATTAGAAAGGAATTTCTACAGTGGTTTGTTTGTTACTTATGACTTAAGTGTTAGCAGGGAGAGGCTGTGTGTGTGTGTGTGGGTGTACACATGCCCACGTGTGATTTTGCTCATATTTATGCTTTTATCTCCTCTTTTTCCTAGGATTACTCCTTCTAGATCTTGGAAAATACAGGGCTAGACTCCAGCTCTAGAGAGAAGAAATGAGCTCAGGGGAAGCTGGAGGACTAATAAGGAGGTTTCTGGTCTAGATGCTTAGATGACACGCTGAATTCTACATGGAGTGTCAGCCCATCAGCTTTCTCTTCAGGTTGCTCCCCAGTTTGTTCCTCCCTCACAGTCAAGCATTATTTTTAAGTTTCCAGGACTCTGGGTAATGCTACTCACAGCTCCCCTTTAGTTTGGTGGCCCTAAGTACTGGCACAAAAATTTCTAAGCTTACATGGATTCCTTTTCTGGAATAGGGTTAGGTGATTTTTAAATTTATCACATAGTAGAGACTTTTTCCATATCTTTCAAGGATCAATCAATACGAAGCACCTTTCCCCGAATTAAATAAAAAAATGCATACTTAAGGAAAATTGTCTCATATCTCTAATTCATTTACCTATAAACTGTCAGAACAATACAAAGTAATTGTCTAAGAAACTCTGCATTTGTTAAAAGGTAATTGCCAACTTTTTATATTTAATGAACCTCATATTTTGCCAAGGATTAACCTCTTGGTATATTTGACATTGCATGGTAAATCGGTGCCTACAGATTTTCAAAACTTTCTTTAATTGGGACACATGTCTTCCTGTTCTGATAGCTAATTTATATTTAATCTAATCTGTATTCCATTATCAGCATAATCCTTAGCACTCCAACTCCATTTTTAATTTCCATTTCACAACCTCTATCCTATTACAAGCCTTCATGTAGCTCAAGAGGATACCCTATAGGGAGGGATATCTTTGTTGACATAAATTGAGAGAAAAATACTTTGAGTTAAACTGATTACCTCTGTGCTTTGGAATAGAAGGCAGCACGCGAGGCTACAGAATGCAATCTGTCAAGTGCCCACATGGCTTGCTAATATCTAAGGTGAATTATGAGGACCTGCTCCATTCCCTTTGGTGGTATGTTTAGATTATGCTCCCTTATAGGTAGAATTACTGGCCTCACTTTGCTGCAAGATACTGTGATACTCTTGGGTTCTTCTGGAAGGTCAGATGCTTCTGTGCTTTCTTCCTGCTATAGGTGTGATCAGACCTCAAATATAAGACACCTTTGACTACATGGGAAAGACAAATGCCAGATGCATAAGGTGCCACAGAGTTTGCTTTTGAGAATCTTGGAGTCTGCCTTCCTCAATTAACCACTTACAACACCTTCATTGTATACCACTGAGCAAGCAGTTTTGAGACGGTGTTGCTTCTGGGTTTCCAGACGTGTGTCATTTCCACCGCATATTTAGTAGCGCAGAACTGCCTGAAGTGGGGAGACCGGAATGTGAGGCATGTCTCATCGAGGAGTAGGGTTTTTATTTTATAAAAAATATCCTTCAATTGCTAATGGAAACGTCAAGCTCCCAGCCCTATTCTTAAAAATAAATAAATCCGAGGAGTTCCCCGTGTGAGAGGCACATTAGGGACGCACTATATGCATTTCCATGAAGTCACTCACAGCAGGCCTGTCTGGAAAAATGCTTTCATCTTCTGCAAAGGGAGGGGAAAATGTACCAGCTAGAGGGTTTCAAGACCAAGACTTTGAAGTAGAGGGTGAAGTGGGAAAAGTGATCTTTCAGTCAGGTGAATTTGGGCCAAACCAGATTAATTTCTACTCAACTTCAACTCAACATGTACTTCATAGAGACCATAGAATTATGATTGTAGAGGAGGAGCCTCTACATCTAGTCCAGTGAGGTTAATTAAGCTGGGCTTCCCGCAGTGCTGGAGTTCCCGCAGGGACCCCAGGGAAGAGGGCAGTAGAAGGGAACATACTGCTTCAGCCAGGACAGCGCTGCTTTTCTCTGCTTCACAGACTGTGGTCTGCTTGAATTCATTTCACTCATATTCATTGAGCGTCTCCTACGACATGCCTGGTGCTGTTCCAAATGTGGTGATGTGATAGTGATCAAGATAGACATGGCCTTGACCCCATGGAGTCTGCAGTCTATGCAACGTTGTTCTTTGTGGGCTCGTGGGAGGGGTGTGTGGGACATTCTACTGCTAAAACCATGAGTGGTGTTCCAGCATGATTATCTTGAGGATGAATAAATGGAGACACAGAGAGACAAATTCCCACAACTAATTCACTGAAGAGTTGGGGATAGAATTTAGAGGACTTCATTTTTATTTCAGCTCTCTTCCTACCAAGTTCAGACAGGAAGAAAAGGAATAATAAAATTTAGAAATCTGCTCAGCTACAGAGGATGTGAAGTTTAGTCCATGAACTTCCCCTGACTAGGTCTTATCTCCATTTTGATCCTTTCAAGTGCTCTCGCAAGATGCAATCGAGGCTGTACGCCCATCCTTGGACACCGGCCTACATATGGGCCTTGTTCCTTCCAGACCAATGTTTCCATTTCCCCTCTGACTGAAGGTCATCTGGCTGCAGTTTGTTCCAGGAGCTTTCCCATCAGTCACTCTCTGTTCAAGCGGGTCCTTCACAAAGTCCGGTCTCTGTGGAATTGTTCAGGCTATCTTGCATTCTTTGCTGCATTGCATCACTTCCTTCCTTCCTGTCTTGTGCACACTGGGAACACTTTCTCTCCAACCCCCATTCCGCCTGTTCACTCTCCCAACCGTGAACTTTGCCTCTTTTCCCTTTCCTCTCTATGTTGCCCTTGAGGCTATGTTACTGTATTTTGTAATGCTGGAAACTAGAAGAGAGAGACAGGATGAAATTCAATTTATTTTCCTTTTCATTCTGCACTTCTGCCTTGTCCTGTCATTTTCTCTTTAAAATCCCTCACTCTTTTCTAATTCCGGCTTTTAACTTTAGACCTGGTCACCCGTCTTGCCTGCTGTGGTTCCCTCCCCTTCATATTATCTGCAACGTGTCTCCTGTCGGGCTTGCGAAGTTAGATCTGATCAGGCTTACATGAAGAAGGGTGAACTGTGATGTTTGTAACTCAGGATGTGGAATGTTCCTTGGTCTGTCCAGACCTTGACCGGCCGGGATATGTGGCACAGAGAATTGCTGGCTGTATCCTACACTGTCCTTAAAGATCCTGTAATCCATTCAGCATCCTGCTCTTGAGAGCTGCCTGCTTGTTAGCTCACACATCTCAATCCGCATCAGGGCTGAATAGAAAGAAAGCAAAAAGCAGCCTCCACTCACCAAAGATCTCCTTTTTGGAAACATTGCTTTTTTATTACAGCAAAAAACACAACAACATGGTGCTTGTTTTTGAGAAGCAGGGTTTGTTGTCTTCACAGAGCCTAGCACACTGAATCTTTCCTGTATTCTTGGAAAGCCTAAAAGTCAGGTTCTCTTTAATCTTTATGTAGCGCAATTTGTAGCAGAAGTGATTTATTCATCTTGTTCATGTCTTTCCTTCATCTGAATTGGGCTTTTCGAGGATCAATGTAGCAGGCTTGGCCTATCTACTGTGCAAAGAACCCAACAGGAGAGAGATTCTTTGAGTTAAATTTGCAAATGATGTTTGATATGATGTTTGAAATTTGATATGATGTTATTAGGACAATTGTCTTGAGATGTTTTTCAATTTAGAGTGACTTTACAGAAACAAGCATACGTTTTCTTCTAGCCCCAATTATGATCAATAATTGGGTGGGGTTAGAAGAGTGTTTATGGCTTTAGGATGTTTTTCTGTGTATAAAAACTGGTAAGTCTAGTTAAGGACCAAATCTTTGACCCTGGCTTAAAGCAACCACTGTGTTCCAAACAGCTGAATTTATTCCAGTAATATATAACTCAGGGTGGAAAAGAAAATTCGAGCTGATTTCTTGGAAGAAATGATAGGGAATTTTCAAACAGATCTTGTGATCCCCACTTTAGAAGTGGGAGATTAATGTCCCACTGTGATAAAGGGCTCTCAAATGCCAAAATCTTCTCTCCTCAGGCAGTATATTTTCCATTACAAAAAACTCAGTTCATGTGGTATCCCTTTCTTTCCTCCCTTCCTCACCTCCACCTTTGTCTTTCCTAAGAGCCTTGGCACCTTTTCCTTCAAGGTAAGGACATCTCTGGCTGACTGAAGTGTTACCTTTGTACTTCGTGGGACAGCACACCAATAAGTCAAGTTCTAATCTGTTGCAAGGAAATCATGAAGGACCTGAGGTTGATACAGTGGGATATTGCTCAGCCATAAATGCAAGGCAGTTTTACCCTATGTGAAAAAGGAATTCTTACAAAATATCCGCCTTCTATCAGAGGACACATTCCATTCAAACCACACTTATTTGTGAACTGAATTGGCACATGTCAGTCCTGGGAGATGAACCTTGGTGGTCTGGTGTGAACACATATACTTTGAGTTTTTAGGTTAAACAGAGCTCACAGTCAGGGAAGGGCTGGATGTTAATGGTTCACCGTTTCTAGAACAAATAGAAGTTTCTCCTGAGTAAAGATTAGTGGTACCAATGTTATCAATGCCCTTCCTGTCCAACCCTTCTCCGACGACGACGGTTAGAGAATGGGAGAGGGCAATGCTGTGATTACTGGCTGTCCACATATGTATCCTCTGGTCCTTAACTCCTGTGTCTTCAGTTCCTCTCTCCCTTCCAGCATGCTGTACCTAGAGCAGATTTGTTGAATTTGGTTGAGCTTCAAATAGATTTATTACTTAGATTCAATCTAGTGATCTATCTGTTTCCAGTCTAATAAGTTCCATATTTTTGACTTTGGCAAAAGAAAAAAAAGGAGCATTATTCTCACCCAAATCATCAAAGACATGCTTTTTTATTTTTTTATTGTTGTTGTTGTTAAATCAAATGGGCAATTTTTAGAACTTCTCTATTCCCTTGGTTTTCCTGAAGCACTTAAAAGTGTTAACCTTGCCTTCCTTCTCATAACTATGCTCTGTGGCATCCTGCGACAGTGTCCTCTCATCATTTTTTGGACCTTCCCATTCAGTTTCCTCTGAGGGTTTCTCTCATTCTTCCAGTAGCTCAGGAAGCAATCCTGAAGACATCCTTGACTTTCTTTTTCTTACAGATGACATTCAATCCATCAGAATTTCTCTTTTCTCTCCCTTAAAAATATATCTAGAATATGACTATTTTTACCACACCACTGCTACTTCCTTGGCTCATCTACCATCTTCTCTCGCCTGGACTGACACTCGCCCCCTAACCGGCCACTGGACTGACACTCGCCCCCTAACCGGCCCCTGGCTGCTCCCTTCCACCAACAGCTTGTTCTCAACACAGTAGCCACAGGGGTCCATTTCAGAGCTTAAGTCTGATCATACAATATCTCTATTCAGAACCCTCCCTACGCTTCCCATCTTACTCAGAATAAAAGTCAAAGTCCTCACTATGGCCCATGAGGCATTCAACGCCTGGGTCCCTCTCTCTTGCTCACTTAGTGGTAGCTCACTGACCCCTCACTGCGTTTGCCAGCACACCTGGTGCACTCCTGCCTCAAGCCTTCTGCACTCGCTGGTCCCCCACCCAGAATACTCTTCCTCAGGGAGCTATATAGTTTGCTTTCTCACTTCTTTCCAATATTTACTTAAAAAACACTAATGTCAACTTCTTAGTGAGGCCCACCCCGACCACTATCTGAAAGCTCACAAGCAATCCTTTCTTCCTAGCTCTCTTTTTCCTTAGAACGTATCATTATTGAATATATTAATATACTTTACTCTTTTGGTTATTTTTCCCCTTCAACATACTATCAGCTCTAAAGGGCAGGGACTTATAATTAATTATTGTCAATTTTGTAAGTGATACAGTGTTTATTGAGTGACTAATTGACAAAATGTTGGTATTTCCCATGGTTTTCTCTCAGTCTTTTCTCATGTCACTTGGGTGATCATCTCATGTTTAAAATCACCTATCCACGGATAACACTGCATGGCAGATTTCTCCTTGGAGCTCCAGATATGTATATTTGAACTGTTTCCTAGGACTTGCCCTTGACTTTTGTATTCACTAGAACTCTTTTTCCTATAAATGGCTTAAGCAAGTTGATATGCATAATGAAAAATTCAGTTGTAGGGATGGCTTCTGGTGGGGCTGAAAGCGGGGCTCAAACAATGTCACCAAAACCTTCATGTTCTTGCTCCCTCACTCAGTTCTGCTTCTTTAGATTGGCTACATTCTTAGTTTCTTTTTCTGGGGTATTAAGATGGTGCCCATAGGCCTAGTCTTATACCCCTGTGACTCGAAATCCAAATGCAAAAGAGAGAACATGTTTTCTAGAAGGTCTCATAAAATCCCTGATGTTTAAACACTAATTGGACTAGCTTAGCCTCCCTCACTCATCCACTGGCAGCACAGACACACATTCACATACCCTCATGCTTGACTTTGGCCAGGGAATTGCAGTATTTTGGGGATGCTCTAATCTGGTCACAAGCGGTACACTTGGGGGCAGCACGCCATACCATGTGAAGAGGGATCCTCAAATGAAAATGGGGCACGGTTTTCAGGGCAAGTGAATGTCAAAGAGATTCCTTGTCTGGTTATTACCATCTTGCTAGTGGCTTGGTCACTATGAGGTCTTGCTTCTTCCCTCCTCTTTTACTCGTTACATGCAATATGTTACTTTATTATATAAATTCTAATTCCTTACTATATCTTGGATTCATCCATGCCTTCTCCTCTGCATTCCTGCTACCTCAGCTCAGGCCTCAGTGTTTTTTTGTGTGCCAGATCGAACCATCTGATAGTCCCCAAGTGTGCTGTGTGCTTTCTGACCACCATGCCTTTGCTTTCACTGACTGTTCTGCACACAAAGTTCTTCCCTTGTTCTCTACACTTTCACCAGGGTAGATCCATCTGTCTTAAATAGTAAAGAATTATTTCTGAGAACCTTCTGTATGCCACCTTTCCCAGATGCCCTCAGAACTAGTTTAGGTGCCCCACCCCTGCCTTCCCCGAGTTAGAATTGGTTGTTTATTAATGTGTTTCCCTGTTTAATGGTGAGCTCCTTGAGGAAGTTTATTGTATCTCTAGTACCTAGCATAGTGTTTGGTGCATAGTGGGCACTCAAAAAATGCTGACTGAATAAGTAAATAGAATGTAAATAATCAGAAGGTAATATTTGGTATTTAAAAGCATCTTCACTACTGAGCAAGCACATCCCAAAAGAATCAAATAAAAGCTGTGATGCTGCTATATTGATGCGTTTTCAAGAGCCAAATTCTCTTGAAAATACATTCACTCACTAGGGAGTGATGGAGGCAGATAACTAACGCGTTAAAGTAGATTGGGACGTTATTCATTTGACTTGCAATTTGAGATTTTTCTTATTGGGAAGTGGGTATATCTTTTTTGCCATTTATTTACATTTCCCCTGTTACTTCTTTTTAAAATATATGTGCATGTGTGATTTTGGTAATTGGAAGATACTAAATGCCTGAAAAAAAAAATGGGGCTAAAGAGAATTGACCTTCATCAGGTCTCATTCTAAAAGCTCCAGAAAAATTCCCCATGAAAGGTTCAAAATCATTCTTCATTCTTACCTTAATACTTGCTAATAAAGATTAAACATTCATTAAGAGAGCTGTAATCAATGTAAATCATTGTTTCTGTGGGTAGCCTGTTTACAACTATTTTGTTCACAAGTGGCAGTATTGTTCTAAGATTGATGGTTAGTTCACGAACATTCCAAGAAAATGTCCAAACAAATTCTTCCATGGTGACGTGGGAAGAACATCATTTCTACAGAGGCACCAACACAGTGCAGAAATCCCTCCTTTAAGTGTTTGTATTTATCATTGACGAAACTCTGATGCTGACTTGCTCGCATTTGAACTATTACAATGATAAAACAAATATAGTTCATGAACTTTCTGTCCTATTTTGACCAAATGTGAAAGTATTTCTTCATCTTCTTGAGTACTAAGGTACATGCCATTTAGTGAAATAGGAAATTAATAGAGGTACACAAGATACTTCATTTTAAAAGGAATAGTTATATTAACTCATCTTAATAAACCATTTAGCACAACATTTTTGCTCATATAGAAAGAGGCCCACGTATTAAGCTATTAAGAAGCCAGATAAACAAATTCACCAGGAATATATGTATTTCTAATTTACAATATATGTTCTTTAGAATATCCCTAATGTGACAAGATGATTGGGGTGTCATCAATACCATGACCTGGGATCCACCAAGAGTTGGCTCAGAGAACAGCAACAAAGGAGCATAGCTAGAGTAAGCAGCAAAGATGGCTATAGCTGAAACTCAAATGACAATTATTAAGATGGATGCAAAGAGGGGTGACTGAATTATTAATCTTTTTCATAATCCTTGTCATCCCAGATAATGACCACATTCATTAGTGTCATTTTGAATACAAAAGTGTGCTGTGAGGTTTCCCTGATGATAAAAAGTCTCCTTCACATCTTTCAGTTTTCCCTGTGGTTGCATATTCTAATCTTTCTGGGAACTTGACTCTGTAAATCGCCCCTTATCTTATTCTAGGACATGTAGGACAAGAATGTCCTTTATGGGCTGTTGATCTTCTCAGTTAACCCAATTGGTCTTGGTCCATTTCTCAATTATACATGTGTCTCTCCTTAATATATACCCAAGTATAGAAAACACCAGAATGTGATTCAGCTCAAAGAACAATTTGCCATAGAATAAGCAAAATGCAAATATGCTATTTAAAATATTAATCAATTAACAAAAAAATAATTTTATGTACTCCTTTTAAGGAGAACATCAATTGTATAAATTGAAGTATAATAATGGCTATCATTGGTAGAGTGCTTACTATGTATTGAACACCCTAAGTGATTTACTTCCATAAATTTTCATGAATCTTCGGAATCTTCAGGAATATCCTTTGAAAGGGGCTAAATTATTTAATTAAAGTGAAAATATTTTGAAACTAGTTTATTATACACTAAAAAAGAGAAAAAATAAAACATACATATGTGTATTCATATATTCATATATAAAGTGTTTCCATTTTTATAAAAATGTTAAGAACAATGTCAACCAGTATTGCTCTGTTTCATGGAAATTTTTAGCATAATTTCCAGGTTGGGACTACTTTTTCAAAATTCAATTTAAATCTAATCAATTTCTAAAAGAATTCAATAAAATAGAAAAAAAATTAAGAAAGACACATTCAATGTACCTATAATGTGATATTTCCTGCTTAAGAGGAATGTCTTGAAATGCTATAAATGAAAGAATTATTTCATTTTAATTTGTAATATTTAATATTTTGTCTCTAGAACTAGGTCTCCAGGTAATAGAAATGCTATGTCCAGGGTCGTGTAGTTTGTTATGGATTTAGATCCCCCAGAGTGAGCGCTCCAAACCCCAGCTTCACCTTAACCTCTGACTCCGGAAGGCCAAAGGGCAGGCTGACTGAGTCTTAAGTTCTTTAAATCTAATATCTAAACTGGAAATTTCAACAGCTATTTTTTGACATGTGATGAGAATTAAAAAAATAATTTATATACTTTGAAGGTTGGCTACCATTCTAATTTAAAGAACAGCATAAAATGCATGTAACTATGACTAAAGTAGTAAACTTGGGTTAAAAAACACAGGAGAATAAATATATCACGTAGTATATTATGCATTCTTATACATTTTATTATATATAACATAGTGATATATATGTGTATACACACACACACACACACACACACACACACACACACACATATATACACATAGATATGTATGTCAGCTCCAAAATACCAGGAAATAATGGATATCTAGGATACTTGGTTAGAGTGACTTGTAGATTTTCTAATTTTCTCCTAATATTTCACTAGCATGAATCCTGAAAAAGTTGGATTGTTCTCTAATTACAGCTCCAAGAAAAAGCATTCAAAAGAAGAGAGCCATTTGTTCCCAGGGAGTCTCAGTCACGTCTTCTAGGTGAAGAGAATGGTTTGATTGTGAGGGACAGATCACATGAATTCTTAGGTTAATGTTTATGCAGTGGCTCCTATTTTCTCTTACAGAGAATATGGGCAGTATTTTCACGCTACCTGGTAAACACTATTGAAAAATGCATGTGATCACTTACCTGTCTTCGTAATAATGGGAAAATGGTGGGATGCTGCTAGTGAAATAAAGCGAAGCTGGGGAAGACTTGCTAATGACACGCATTCCTCCCTCACCCCTTCACCTTCTCCCTGCCCAGGACTTGCCAACCATTTTAATTAGGCAATTTTTGGGAAAGGCAATATAGTTAGAACAGAAAGTGTGATTTTGTAATAATAGAATTAGAAATGTTAAGAAATAAGGCAGGTGGGTGTGGGTGTGGGTGGGTGGGAGAGAGGGAGGGGTGCTTTGTTTTATGGATTCATAGCTAGCACAGGGAGAGTGGAAATTTAGAATTTGTCAGTACACTTTCCATCTTTCTAGAGGATTCTGTCTGTGGGGACAGAGCGCCAGAAAGCAGTTTCCAGGCTCTCACATAGAAAGGTGCTGGCTCAGGTAGTAAATGGCTATCAACTGTGATTGGATGGCCATCAGCTGTGGCTAGTTGGCTGTCAGCTGTAACCAGTGAGCCATTGGCCACTAATATAACTGCTGTGGCTACGCTAGCAGAAAATGGGGGCTAGCAAGAAGATGGTGGCTGAGCCTGCAAGTGGCGCAGTGAGGGTTAATTGTGTGGCTCCTGTTTCCTGTTTCTCCAACTGAGCCGCCAGCGAGAGTATAGTGGTATGACTCCCCTATCTATGGCTCTGTGGGTGTTCCTTTTTGGCCTCACCATGTCCTGCGTTCTTATGTGGGGAGCTGGAGCAGAGACCCTGCCTGTCACCCCGCATGACACTGTCTCATGATATTATTCCAAAATCTGGCAAAGTAACCGCCAGCTTTCACCTGCAGAGGTCTTCCACATGACAAAACTAAGACGACTGCTCTTTTTAGCCAGTATATAATCCTAGCTCTTGTCAAGTGACTCAGTGCGTGGGTCTCACTGTGTCTAGATTCCTCAGCTGTTAAATATTGAAGACTGTGGCTGATTTCATGGCTATTTGGTGTGAGTTATAT